>NW_025213223.1:22443-28411 GCF_004010195.1 Chiloscyllium plagiosum
AGCCCTTTGCGATCATGGCTCCAAATATATCTCCAATAATACACAATGGGGAATCCAAATGACTCAGCATAAAAGCAAGGCTGAACTCGTTCACAAAACTCTTCAGACAGAAGTGCTAATGGGTTGATTCATCTTGGTCTTCTCTCGCGGGCAAAGGTTGTGGCGCTGACAACATTCCAGCAATGGCACCGATGACATGTGCTCCAGAACTTGTTGTGCCCCGAGTCAAACAGTTCTTTTGGATCTGCAAACTGGCATCTATCTGAGCAAGTGGAATATTGCCCTCTTGTACCCTGTGCGCAACGAAAGGAGGGAATAGCCAACCCGGCCAATTTCTGCTCCATCAGTCTAATATCGAACATTAGCAAAGTGATGGAAGACATCATCAACATGCAGCATCTGTTCAGAAATAACCTGCTCGGTGACGGCGTGTTTGTGTTCCACCCGGGCCAGTCAACTCTAGACTTCATTACAACCTTGCTTCTAACATGGCCAAATGAAGTGTCACCAGAGGTGGGTAAGTGTGATTCACTCAACATCAAGACAGCATTATGTGCAGGTTTGTACCTGGGTTTGTGGCGGAGATGGCTTGAGAAACAAATGTTTTCTTGTAGGTGTGCTTGATTCGTATGAGAAGTGCGTGTACGATTTTGTGACCAAGTGTTACAATGGCTGTGTAAGTCTCTGCAAGTGTGTGTGTGTGTGTGTATGTATGTGTGTGTGTGTGTGTGTCAGTATCTTGTGCGTGCACCTGTAAGTGACTGATAGCGTGTGAGTGTATGATTGAATGTGATTGTGTCTGTTGTTATAATCTTATCTGTTGTTTCTAACTTTTGCTTCTGTTACTTTCTTCGAATGTTAAGGTTGTTGATTCATTACAGAACTCAACCTGGCTGGAGAATCGACCCTGTGTGCGTGCAGGTTTTGGCGCCCTGTGCCTCAGAATGTCAAAGATTTGAAGAAATTTAACGAAAACATCGCATTTCAGCAACGCACAGACCAGCATGAGATATGTATTGCTAAAATAAAGTCTGATATTAGCTGAATAGCAGGCTTTCACTTGTTTAATTCTATTCCTTCATAAATGAACTGAACTGATGAATTACCACTTTCATTATTTTGTAAAGTTGCATTGCTATTTTAACTGACTTCTAAATCTGTTTCTCTGACGCCCTATGCAAGATCTACTGAATTCGCATCCTTACTTTCTGAGGAGTACAGGCAGTCTCCCGGTTAAGAATTTGTATTATTTTTCTGTACATTCGCAAGTTGATTAGTGTACAAGTTGGAAAACAATACCAGAAAATATGTGTTGTTTTAGAGACAGGTTTCCACTTATTCCACTTATTCCCCTTATGCAATGCAACAATAGCGACTGTTTAAAGCTAAATCTAAACATGGAAAGAAAAACTTAGAAACCTTGCTATGAGACAACTGGCCACGCCCAGTCAAGCTGGTACTCTTGTTCCAAACATTAAAAGAAACCAAGACCTCACAATCTGTTTGATTTATTGACTCTCCAAGTAGACAGGTCTTCATCTCTCTCTTAAACCCATCCTTAGAAATAAAAGTGTGACAAAATGAACTCTCAAACCTACAGCATCACCACAATGCACAGGGAATGCATTCCAAGATTGTGACCCAATGGTGCTGAAGCAACTCTGATATTATTCCAAGTCAGGATGGTGAATGGCTTGGAGGAGAACTTGCAAAGGGTGGCGTTTTCATGTATCTGCTATCATTGTGCTTCTAGATGGTTGTGTTCTTGAGGACAGAGGTGCGTTCTAAGGAGTCTTTGTTGAATTTCTGCAATGCATCTTGTCGACAGCACGCATCTTGTGACTGAGCCTCGGTGGTGGAGGGAGTGGATGCTTGTGGATGTGATGTCAGGCAAAAGGGTGTTGCTTTGATCTGGATAGTGTCTAGCCTTTGAGTGTTGTTGGATCTTCACTCATCCAGGCACATGGGAGTATTCCATCACACTCCTGATTTGTGCTTTGTAGATGGTGGAAAGGCTTATTATGGTTGGGTGAAGGGGTTGGGAATATGTATTCAGGAGTTGGGTTTCTCAGTGCAGGACTAGTAATCTCTGACCTGATCTTAATTCTCCAGACCCCAAACACTTCTAATTTTCAGGCTTGGATTTCACCACCCCAACTGTGAGACTCAAGATTGAAGGCTGGATCCGATTACTCTGGGAAGCCAAACTGTGTCAAATTTAGGAATGTCCAATGATGCACCCATTCTTGGAAGGGATCCGATACCTGGTGATTTACAACTTCACCTACAGACTGGAGCAATTCATCTGGTGCTTCAGATCTCGCCTTTTAATAATGCCACCATCTCCATCCTGCTTCTAATTCCACCTTGTCAAATATGTAAATGAAAGGGAAGGAGCTATAATCAGAGGGTGCGTGCGATGACCCTCTGCACAAGGGGTATGTCAAAGTCAAACCATGGATGGGGAAAGACGATCAGTTCCAGACGGATTCTGGTGCATGGATCGAGGAGTAGAACTGAGAAAATCAATTAATCACAAACAGATATCTCGAGGGGAGTTATGGGTTCTGGTGGGGAAACTTAAACCTGTGAAACTGTTTACTGAAGAGACATGCAAATTATTAAGTTGTTCAAATTCGCAGCTCCTCCCCGAGTCGTTCTCCCAATCCTTGTTCTGATTCTATGAAAAGATGGTTCGCTTGGAACCACGTTGGATCAGGTTGAACTTTTCAAATCTCTTATCAACTCCCCAACCGACCTTCTGAGTCAACCTCCTCCTTTTTGAGTCGGATGGTAATTTGATCACTAAATTTGCAGGGTCTTGTCCTTTCTCCATCTTGCATTTAATTTAGAGACGATTGTCATTCTGACTGAGAGAAATTGCTACCTCACTCCTTGCACAACTCGCAATCTAGTGGCGAACGAATAGTCATAACATTATCTGACCTTTTGGCAACTAGCACTGATGTCAAACGCTATGGGATATTATTACTTTCTAGAATCTCTCCTGAATATCATCCTTGTGTACAGTATCATCACTGTCCTGTTGTATGGAGTATGAGACTGTTCATTCTGTTTCACCGCCACTTTCTCTCGTGATTGACTTGCGGCTATTTTTTGCCAGAAGCTGAATAAAATGCACCAAGAGAACTGCAGCTTCAGTACCAGCAACAACCTGCACTCAGATTTGTTTTAAAGAACTTTATATGAACCTAATTTGATCATTAATAATATTCCAGGGGAATGATATATAAAACCAAACTATGATACTGATTCTGCATGTGTTGGACTTAACCGGTTTGGAAAGATTTTCAGATTTTGGTTCCATTTGCTTTAATCCTGCAGCTCAACACTCTGAGAGGCAGATACATTTTAGTGGCCAATGGAGTCCATAACGGACTGAAGGGTCAGAGCAAGGGAGAGAGTCCCACTGAGCCCGAGATGGAGAACAGGAAGCAGTCTGTGAATTTACTCTTCGCCATATCTGGAAACTTCGTACTTCTGTGGCTGGTGCATGTCATAAAATTCATATATTACAATATAAGAAGAGCAGATGACATAGAGCCGAAGTATGTAATTCATCAAGTCGGATGGCTGCTGCTGAGTTTAATTTGCTGCACAAACGAATTTATTTATTGTTTGATTCAGTCGAAGTTCAGATAGCAGTTCATTCGGGCGATGAAATATCCATTCACATTAATCATTCAGATCAGTAATGAATACAATCACTGATAGTAGCTGAGAACCGGGTCCCAGTTTCACCTGTTCATGAATAGAAACAGCAATCCGTTGACTCCCAAAGGAGTAGAGAAAAGGACAGGGCAGGATGGAGAAAGTGATTCTCCTGGAAAAGAGAACGTAAAGGAAGTGTACAGGCAGGTCAGTGCGCTCTCTCCATGTCAAAAGAGACAACAGTCACAGTTTCTCATCCACTGCCAGTTGTTTGAATCTCAACTCTTCAACTTTGCTAAGATTGGAGTTCAATTCGAGCTTACAAAAGTTAAACTTGCGTAGACACTGACATTGTCTGTTTGTTTTTGGAATTCACAAACATTACGTACTTGTTGAAGTATCTGATCCCAGGTAATTCCATTCATTTCAAATTCTTTGACAATATTTCAATTCCCTCACTGGTCTTCATTCTGGCAGGCAATCCCTGTCATCCTTCACTTCCCATGGCCAATCCAGCTCACCTGCATACCCATGGACACTATGGGTAATTTAGCATGGCCAATCCCGCTAACCTCCATAACCATGGACACTATAGGCAATTTAGCATGGCCAATCCAGCTAACCTGCACTTCCAGGGACACTATGGGTAATTTAACATGGCCAATCCAGCTAACCTGCACATCCAGGGACACTGTGGGTAATTTAACATTGCGAATCCACCATACCTGGACCTGTTGGACTGTGGGAGGAAAACAAATTACCCAGCAGAAATCCATGTAGATACGGGGAGAATATTCCACATTTCGTTTTGACTGTTTTGTGCATCTGTAAGTATGTGCGTGTGTGTGTGTGTGTATTTGGTGTGTTCCTTATTTTATTTGTCAGTATGTTCCTATATATTGCTGTATTCCTGTGTTTAGGTCTGTTTGTACGGGTGAGAGGGTGGTTGTAAATCTGTGTCCCTTTGGTTGTGAATATGTTTCTCTCTCAGCGTGAGATTGCGTCTCATGAAAACGGGCGAGTGAACCGTACAGCAGGGCACGGTGCACAGATTGCTCACAAACGTGCATTTCTGGGAACCTGGGAAAGGCGAACTGTTTCTTCTGTTCAAAGGCCTGCATAATGAACTAAACAAGACAGGGGAAGATTCAATGAAAGGCTGGAGACCAGCTCTTTTGTGCATGCTTCAACCAAGCATGCAAAATATAAATAATGTTTTAAATTGAAAGTGCTTGTGTCCCTATATGAATATTGTTATACATTGCATCATAAGGCCATACAAATTAGGAGTTGAATTAGGTCATTTAGTCCTATCGAGTCAACAATGGCATTTATTTCTCAATCCCAATCTCCTGAATTCTGCGGATAATATTTGATCCCCTTACCAATCGCTAATCCACAAATTCTTTTCTAAATATGCTCAGTATCCTGGTCTCCACAGCCCTCTGTGGCAATGATTTCCATGGGTTACCCACCATTAGACTGAAGAAATTCATCCTCATCTCCATTCCAAAGGTTGGTTCTTCACTCTGAGGCTGTGCTCTCAGGGCATAGTCTCTCCTACATGTGGAAACAGTTGATGAGCACAAGGTGAAATGGGAGGATTCTTCACAAAAGGATGTGCAATGCTGTTTTAAAGCTTTGGGAAACTGGCTCTGGACTGTTTGGAATCGGTGGACTGGACCAGGTCTTCGCAAGCAGCACTTTGGGATGGATCTGCAGTCCCAGCGGCGGTCGGAGGGGTGGCAGCACAGAGCAGCGTCGATCACACGTTCGCGTGTGGTGGTGAATGATGAGGCTGGGACACCCAGTCTCTCAGTATTCTGGCACAAAACACATATTCTCGCAGGGGTGTGGAAGAGGCAATAATTGAAGAGCGATGGGAAAAGGGAGAGAGCTAAGTACAGATAGAAAGAGGGTTAACGATTGTAATTGACAGATTACTTGATCAACAATAATGGGGAGATTATTAAACATACAATTCAAGTGGGTTAAAGAGGGAATAATAGGGAGAGAGCTGAATGCTGGGAATGGGAGCGGGGTGTTGAAGATAGAACAGGGAGAAGATTTCATAGAAAGCAATAGTGGTAGAAGTATGTCGATAATAAGAGGAAGAGTATCGATTACAGAGGTACATGGAGAGTTTTAATACAGTGGAGAATGTAGCGAATATATTGTGGTAAGCCGGATGGATCTCATTGAATATGGGACTGTTAACCTGGTCTAGTCAGGGGGTCCTGGCTGACAGCTGTAAACAGGAATGTCAGGGGTTCTGCTCACTCAAGTAACCAGCTTT
>NW_025213223.1:30710-31487 GCF_004010195.1 Chiloscyllium plagiosum
GTCAAAATTGATTTCTGCCCATTTCTCAGTACCACACATTTGGAAAAATGTCAATGCCTTGGATCGGTTCTGGGAAGAGATTCATAGTCACAGAGACATAGCAACAGGCGATTCAGCCCACTCAAGCGTAAACTGCCATTCAATGGCGGATCTGCAAGGTAATTTCGTACACCCTGTGTTTGTGACTTACTTCTTAATATGTATGCATAACAAAGACAAAATCTATCTCAGATTTAAAATTAACAACTGGTCCAGCATTAAATGCCAAGTGGCACTAACCTGCCCTTCCAAGTATCCACAACCTTTTCTGTGTAGAAGTGCTCCTTAACATTTCACCAGAACACACTGTCCCTAATTCACAGACTATTTCCCTTTGTTCGAGAATCGACGACCAGGTTTATCTTTATCTACCCTGTGTTCTAATCTCGAGAGAGAGAGCAGGCCAGGCCTAATTTGCACAGTCTGGCCTCATACCTATACCTTTAAAGTAGAGGTATCATTCTTGTAAATCTACTCTGTGTTCCTTCTAATGCCAATATTTCCATCCAAATATGTGGTGCTTGGATCTACTCCCAGTAAGATCAAATCAGAATATTTCCTACCTGCAGCATAACTCCTGTGGCCTTACATGGGATGAGAGGCTCACCATTAAGGATAGCAATTATGGCCTTCCCAGAGGGCAGTTAAGAGCCAAACACATTGCTGTGGGTCCTGAGTCACATAAAGGGCAGACCAGGTAAGGATGGCCGTTGCCTTCCCTCAAGGACATGAGTGAAA
>NW_025213224.1:0-16625 GCF_004010195.1 Chiloscyllium plagiosum
TTAAATGAATTAATTCATGATGCAGAAAATCAGTCATGCTCACTTTCATGTAAAGGACATGATGTGGCCAGACCATGATTCCAGATCAGGAGACCTTAGCCCATTGACCCTCATTGGTATTGTCTTGGTGCGTTATTACCACTACTTGCTGGGACAAAATGTATTTGGGTGGCTTTAGCTGGCAGCAATGATCATTATTCATCCCTAGGGGGAGGAGTGGGGTGCAGCAAAAATGGTGGCTGTTGGAGAGGTTTCAGTCAGAAATACAAGATGGACTCCTGCCTCATTGGCTTTGTGGCAAAACTAACCTGAAACCCAGGTGGCACCACCACATCTGCTGCAGAGGTCAGTGAAGAATCCTGAACAGAGTGAGTCTCACTGGGGCTGTGCACTGCAGGGTCTTATTTCTCACAGAGATCTTAGGACAGGCAGAAAGACCATTAGTGATAGATGCGACCAGCCACTAAAACATATTTTGGTAGACCACCACTCGGTGCACTGAGCCTATCAAAGTTGGTCATGGTTTGAGCGTATGTACCAATCAAGTTGGGGTTTTGATGACATGCTGGAAATGGGGTCCAGAACCTGCATTTCCCAGAAGCAGGATATGCCCTGCAATGTTTTTTAACCACAATTTGCCTCCGAATTTGCTGTCTGTGGGCCCAGGATAGCAGGCAGGCAGGAAGGTGAGCTCCTAACACTGCTGGCCAATCACATGACTCTGGTACCTCTGACAGCGGACAAAGGGGGCGCAGTGGTAGTCTAGCGCACTGACCTCTACATCGCTGAAGCCAAACGCCAACTCGAGGACACCTCTTCCTACCGCCCCCTTGACCATGACCCCACCCCCCATCACCAAACCATCATCTCCCAGACCATACAGAACCTCATCACCTCAGGAGATCTCCCACGCACAGCTTCCAACCTCATAGTCCGGGAACCCCGCACTCCCCGGTCCTACCTCCTTCCCAAGATCCACAAGCCTGACCACCCTGGCCGACCCATTGTCTCAGCATGCTCCTGCCCCACTGAACACATCTCTACCTACCTCGACACTGTCATATCCCCCCTAGTTCAGGAACTCCCCACATACGTTCGAGACACCACCCACGCCCTCCACCTCCTCCAAAACTTCCAGAGGGAGAAAAGACAGTGTCTGACCCACTGTCCGACCCAGCCCCAGAGGGAGGGGGGAAAGGACAGTGTCTGACCCACTGTCCCACTCAGTTCCAGAGGGAGAGGGAGAAAAGACAGTGTCTGACCCACTGTCCGACCCAGCCCCAGAGGGAGGGGGGAAAGGACAGTGTCTGACCCACTGTCCCACTCAGTTCCAGAGGGAGAGGGAGAAAAGACAGTGTCTGACCCACTGTCCGACCCAGCCCCAGAGGGAGGGGGGAAAGGACAGTGTCTGACCCACTGTCCCACTCAGTTCCAGAGGGAGAGGGAGAAAAGACAGTGTCTGACCCACTGTCCGACCCAGCCCCAGAGGGAGGGGGGAAAGGACAGTGTCTGACCCACTGTCCCACTCAGTTCCAGAGGGAGAGGGAGAAAAGACAGTGTCTGACCCACTGTCCGACCCAGCCCCAGAGGGAGGGGGGAAAGGACAGTGTCTGACCCACTGTCCCACCCAGTTCCAGAGGGAGAGGGGGAAAGGACAGTGTCTGACCCACTGTCCCACTCAGTTCCAGAGGGAGAGGGAGAAAAGACAGTGTCTGACCCACTGTCCGACCCAGCCCCAGAGGGAGGGGGGAAAGGACAGTGTCTGACCCACTGTCCCACTCAGTTCCAGAGGGAGAGGGAGAAAAGACAGTGTCTGACCCACTGTCCGACCCAGCCCCAGAGGGAGGGGGGAAAGGACAGTGTCTGACCCACTGTCCCACTCAGTTCCAGAGGGAGAGGGAGAAAAGACAGTGTCTGACCCACTGTCCGACCCAGCCCCAGAGGGAGGGGGGAAAGGACAGTGTCTGACCCACTGTCCCACTCAGTTCCAGAGGGAGAGGGAGAAAAGACAGTGTCTGACCCACTGTCCGACCCAGCCCCAGAGGGAGGGGGGAAAGGACAGTGTCTGACCCACTGTCCCACTCAGTTCCAGAGGGAGAGGGAGAAAAGACAGTGTCTGACCCACTGTCCGACCCAGCCCCAGAGGGAGGGGGGAAAGGACAGTGTCTGACCCACTGTCCCACTCAGTTCCAGAGGGAGAGGGAGAAAAGACAGTGTCTGACCCACTGTCCGACCCAGCCCCAGAGGGAGGGGGGAAAGGACAGTGTCTGACCCACTGTCCCACCCAGTTCCAGAGGGAGAGGGGGAAAGGACAGTGTCTGACCCACTGTCCCACTCAGTTCCAGAGGGAGAGGGAGAAAAGACAGTGTCTGACCCACTGTCCGACCCAGCCCCAGAGGGAGGGGGGAAAGGACAGTGTCTGACCCACTGTCCCACTCAGTTCCAGAGGGAGAGGGAGAAAAGACAGTGTCTGACCCACTGTCCGACCCAGCCCCAGAGGGAGGGGGGAAAGGACAGTGTCTGACCCACTGTCCCACTCAGTTCCAGAGGGAGAGGGAGAAAAGACAGTGTCTGACCCACTGTCCGACCCAGCCCCAGAGGGAGGGGGGAAAGGACAGTGTCTGACCCACTGTCCCACTCAGTTCCAGAGGGAGAGGGAGAAAAGACAGTGTCTGACCCACTGTCCGACCCAGCCCCAGAGGGAGGGGGGAAAGGACAGTGTCTGACCCACTGTCCCACTCAGTTCCAGAGGGAGAGGGAGAAAAGACAGTGTCTGACCCACTGTCCGACCCAGCCCCAGAGGGAGGGGGGAAAGGACAGTGTCTGACCCACTGTCCCACTCAGTTCCAGAGGGAGAGGGAGAAAAGACAGTGTCTGACCCACTGTCCGACCCAGCCCCAGAGGGAGGGGGGAAAGGACAGTGTCTGACCCACTGTCCCACCCAGTTCCAGAGGGAGAGGGGGAAAGGACAGTGTCTGACCCACTGTCCCACTCAGTTCCAGAGGGAGAGGGAGAAAAGACAGTGTCTGACCCACTGTCCGACCCAGCCCCAGAGGGAGGGGGGAAAGGACAGTGTCTGACCCACTGTCCCACTCAGTTCCAGAGGGAGAGGGAGAAAAGACAGTGTCTGACCCACTGTCCGACCCAGCCCCAGAGGGAGGGGGGAAAGGACAGTGTCTGACCCACTGTCCCACTCAGTTCCAGAGGGAGAGGGAGAAAAGACAGTGTCTGACCCACTGTCCGACCCAGCCCCAGAGGGAGGGGGGAAAGGACAGTGTCTGACCCACTGTCCCACTCAGTTCCAGAGGGAGAGGGAGAAAAGACAGTGTCTGACCCACTGTCCGACCCAGCCCCAGAGGGAGGGGGGAAAGGACAGTGTCTGACCCACTGTCCCACTCAGTTCCAGAGGGAGAGGGAGAAAAGACAGTGTCTGACCCACTGTCCGACCCAGCCCCAGAGGGAGGGGGGAAAGGACAGTGTCTGACCCACTGTCCCACTCAGTTCCAGAGGGAGAGGGAGAAAAGACAGTGTCTGACCCACTGTCCGACCCAGCCCCAGAGGGAGGGGGGAAAGGACAGTGTCTGACCCACTGTCCCACCCAGTTCCAGAGGGAGAGGGGGAAAGGACAGTGTCTGACCCACTGTCCCACTCAGTTCCAGAGGGAGAGGGAGAAAAGACAGTGTCTGACCCACTGTCCGACCCAGCCCCAGAGGGAGGGGGGAAAGGACAGTGTCTGACCCACTGTCCCACTCAGTTCCAGAGGGAGAGGGAGAAAAGACAGTGTCTGACCCACTGTCCGACCCAGCCCCAGAGGGAGGGGGGAAAGGACAGTGTCTGACCCACTGTCCCACTCAGTTCCAGAGGGAGAGGGAGAAAAGACAGTGTCTGACCCACTGTCCGACCCAGCCCCAGAGGGAGGGGGGAAAGGACAGTGTCTGACCCACTGTCCCACTCAGTTCCAGAGGGAGAGGGAGAAAAGACAGTGTCTGACCCACTGTCCGACCCAGCCCCAGAGGGAGGGGGGAAAGGACAGTGTCTGACCCACTGTCCCACTCAGTTCCAGAGGGAGAGGGAGAAAAGACAGTGTCTGACCCACTGTCCGACCCAGCCCCAGAGGGAGGGGGGAAAGGACAGTGTCTGACCCACTGTCCCACTCAGTTCCAGAGGGAGAGGGAGAAAAGACAGTGTCTGACCCACTGTCCGACCCAGCCCCAGAGGGAGGGGGGAAAGGACAGTGTCTGACCCACTGTCCCACCCAGTTCCAGAGGGAGAGGGGGAAAGGACAGTGTCTGACCCACTGTCCCACTCAGTTCCAGAGGGAGAGGGAGAAAAGACAGTGTCTGACCCACTGTCCGACCCAGCCCCAGAGGGAGGGGGGAAAGGACAGTGTCTGACCCACTGTCCCACTCAGTTCCAGAGGGAGAGGGAGAAAAGACAGTGTCTGACCCACTGTCCGACCCAGCCCCAGAGGGAGGGGGGAAAGGACAGTGTCTGACCCACTGTCCCACTCAGTTCCAGAGGGAGAGGGAGAAAAGACAGTGTCTGACCCACTGTCCGACCCAGCCCCAGAGGGAGGGGGGAAAGGACAGTGTCTGACCCACTGTCCCACTCAGTTCCAGAGGGAGAGGGAGAAAAGACAGTGTCTGACCCACTGTCCGACCCAGCCCCAGAGGGAGGGGGGAAAGGACAGTGTCTGACCCACTGTCCCACTCAGTTCCAGAGGGAGAGGGAGAAAAGACAGTGTCTGACCCACTGTCCGACCCAGCCCCAGAGGGAGGGGGGAAAGGACAGTGTCTGACCCACTGTCCCACTCAGTTCCAGAGGGAGAGGGAGAAAAGACAGTGTCTGACCCACTGTCCGACCCAGCCCCAGAGGGAGGGGGGAAAGGACAGTGTCTGACCCACTGTCCCACCCAGTTCCAGAGGGAGAGGGGGAAAGGACAGTGTCTGACCCACTGTCCCACTCAGTTCCAGAGGGAGAGGGAGAAAAGACAGTGTCTGACCCACTGTCCGACCCAGCCCCAGAGGGAGGGGGGAAAGGACAGTGTCTGACCCACTGTCCCACTCAGTTCCAGAGGGAGAGGGAGAAAAGACAGTGTCTGACCCACTGTCCGACCCAGCCCCAGAGGGAGGGGGGAAAGGACAGTGTCTGACCCACTGTCCCACTCAGTTCCAGAGGGAGAGGGAGAAAAGACAGTGTCTGACCCACTGTCCGACCCAGCCCCAGAGGGAGGGGGGAAAGGACAGTGTCTGACCCACTGTCCCACTCAGTTCCAGAGGGAGAGGGAGAAAAGACAGTGTCTGACCCACTGTCCGACCCAGCCCCAGAGGGAGGGGGGAAAGGACAGTGTCTGACCCACTGTCCCACTCAGTTCCAGAGGGAGAGGGAGAAAAGACAGTGTCTGACCCACTGTCCGACCCAGCCCCAGAGGGAGGGGGGAAAGGACAGTGTCTGACCCACTGTCCCACTCAGTTCCAGAGGGAGAGGGAGAAAAGACAGTGTCTGACCCACTGTCCGACCCAGCCCCAGAGGGAGGGGGGAAAGGACAGTGTCTGACCCACTGTCCCACCCAGTTCCAGAGGGAGAGGGGGAAAGGACAGTGTCTGACCCACTGTCCCACTCAGTTCCAGAGGGAGAGGGAGAAAAGACAGTGTCTGACCCACTGTCCGACCCAGCCCCAGAGGGAGGGGGGAAAGGACAGTGTCTGACCCACTGTCCCACTCAGTTCCAGAGGGAGAGGGAGAAAAGACAGTGTCTGACCCACTGTCCGACCCAGCCCCAGAGGGAGGGGGGAAAGGACAGTGTCTGACCCACTGTCCCACTCAGTTCCAGAGGGAGAGGGAGAAAAGACAGTGTCTGACCCACTGTCCGACCCAGCCCCAGAGGGAGGGGGGAAAGGACAGTGTCTGACCCACTGTCCCACTCAGTTCCAGAGGGAGAGGGAGAAAAGACAGTGTCTGACCCACTGTCCGACCCAGCCCCAGAGGGAGGGGGGAAAGGACAGTGTCTGACCCACTGTCCCACTCAGTTCCAGAGGGAGAGGGAGAAAAGACAGTGTCTGACCCACTGTCCGACCCAGCCCCAGAGGGAGGGGGGAAAGGACAGTGTCTGACCCACTGTCCCACTCAGTTCCAGAGGGAGAGGGAGAAAAGACAGTGTCTGACCCACTGTCCGACCCAGCCCCAGAGGGAGGGGGGAAAGGACAGTGTCTGACCCACTGTCCCACCCAGTTCCAGAGGGAGAGGGGGAAAGGACAGTGTCTGACCCACTGTCCCACTCAGTTCCAGAGGGAGAGGGAGAAAAGACAGTGTCTGACCCACTGTCCGACCCAGCCCCAGAGGGAGGGGGGAAAGGACAGTGTCTGACCCACTGTCCCACTCAGTTCCAGAGGGAGAGGGAGAAAAGACAGTGTCTGACCCACTGTCCGACCCAGCCCCAGAGGGAGGGGGGAAAGGACAGTGTCTGACCCACTGTCCCACTCAGTTCCAGAGGGAGAGGGAGAAAAGACAGTGTCTGACCCACTGTCCGACCCAGCCCCAGAGGGAGGGGGGAAAGGACAGTGTCTGACCCACTGTCCCACTCAGTTCCAGAGGGAGAGGGAGAAAAGACAGTGTCTGACCCACTGTCCGACCCAGCCCCAGAGGGAGGGGGGAAAGGACAGTGTCTGACCCACTGTCCCACTCAGTTCCAGAGGGAGAGGGAGAAAAGACAGTGTCTGACCCACTGTCCGACCCAGCCCCAGAGGGAGGGGGGAAAGGACAGTGTCTGACCCACTGTCCCACTCAGTTCCAGAGGGAGAGGGAGAAAAGACAGTGTCTGACCCACTGTCCGACCCAGCCCCAGAGGGAGGGGGGAAAGGACAGTGTC
Source organism: Chiloscyllium plagiosum (assembly GCF_004010195.1). Classification (NCBI taxonomy): domain Eukaryota; kingdom Metazoa; phylum Chordata; class Chondrichthyes; order Orectolobiformes; family Hemiscylliidae; genus Chiloscyllium; species Chiloscyllium plagiosum. The sequence continues at coordinate 6,868 of NW_025213224.1, forward strand.
TGACCCACTGTCCCACCCAGTTCCAGAGGGAGAGGGGGAAAGGACAGTGTCTGACCCACTGTCCCACTCAGTTCCAGAGGGAGAGGGAGAAAAGACAGTGTCTGACCCACTGTCCGACCCAGCCCCAGAGGGAGGGGGGAAAGGACAGTGTCTGACCCACTGTCCCACTCAGTTCCAGAGGGAGAGGGAGAAAAGACAGTGTCTGACCCACTGTCCGACCCAGCCCCAGAGGGAGGGGGGAAAGGACAGTGTCTGACCCACTGTCCCACTCAGTTCCAGAGGGAGAGGGAGAAAAGACAGTGTCTGACCCACTGTCCGACCCAGCCCCAGAGGGAGGGGGGAAAGGACAGTGTCTGACCCACTGTCCCACCCAGTTCCAGAGGGAGAGGGGGAAAGGACAGTGTCTGACCCACTGTCCCACTCAGTTCCAGAGGGAGAGGGAGAAAAGACAGTGTCTGACCCACTGTCCGACCCAGCCCCAGAGGGAGGGGGGAAAGGACAGTGTCTGACCCACTGTCCCACCCAGCTCCAGAGGGAGAGGGGGAAAGGACAGTGTCTGACCCACTTTCCCACCCAGTTCCAGAGGGAGGTGGGAAAGGACAGTGTCTGGCCCACTATCCCACACAGTTCCAGAAGGAGAGGGGGAAAGGATAGTGTCTGACCCACTGTCCCACCCAGCTCCAGAGGGAGAGGGGGAAAGGACAGTGTCTGACCCACTGTCCCACCCAGTTCCAGAGGGAGAGGGGGAAAGGACAGTGTCTGACCCACTGTCCCACCCAGTTCCAGAGGGAGAGGGGGAAAGGACAGTGGATGACCCACTGTCCCACCCAGTTCCAGAGGGAGAGGGGGAAAGGACAGTGTCTGGCCCACTATCCCACCCAGTCCCAGAGGGAGGGGGGGAAAGGACAGTGTCTGGCCCACTGTCCCACCCAGTTCCAGAGGGAGAGGGGGAAAGGATAGTGTCTGACCCACTGTCCCATCCAGTCCCAGAGGGAGGGGGGAAAGGACAGTGTCTGGCCCACTATCCCACCCAGTTCCAGTCGGGGTGAAGGGGGATAACATTGCTCGGAGTGACCCTCCGTCCCTCTCTCACTTACGGCAGCGGCTGCGTTTGTCCATCTCTGTCCACATGCCATTGGCCAGGCACTTGCGGACCCGGGGCCCATCCAGCTCTCGGTTGACCCTGCAGACGAACTCGATCTCGTAGGCCACGGGAAGGATCTCAATGGAATGGATCTGCTCCTGGGTCAGCCCCGGGTAACGGATCCCGCCGTCCGGGGGCGGCCTGATCTTCCGGCATCCTGGAATCACGGGGGGGTGGGGTGGGGCGGGGAGACAGAGAAGAAACAGGAACGTCACGCTGACAGAACGGGAGGCCCAAGCACCAGCCTCTACCTCGGGGGGGAACTGAACGGCATGGGGACCCCTCACCCATGCTGCAGCCACCACCTCACCTCTACCTCCCAGTCCAAATACTGCCCTCTCTTTACACTGCACTGACCAAACAGGCCATTCGGCCCTTCGTGCCCTGATACCCAAAAGCCCGCTGAGCCTTGACTCAGACTGTGAAGCGCCCAGGAGCAGGAGTAGGCCATTCGGCCCAGTTGGTCAACGATGTTATAGAATTCCCTACCATGTGGAAGCTCAGCCCATTGTGTCTGCACCGACCCTCCCACTGCGTACCTCATCCCAAACAGAACCCATCCTGTCCCTGTAACCCTGCATTTCCCATGGCTAACCAACTTAGCCTGAACATCCCTGAACTCTACGGGACAATTTAGCATGACCAATCCACCCTAACCTGCACATCTTTGTACTGTGGGAGGAAACTGCAGCACCCGGAGGAAACCCACACAGACACGGGGAGAATGTGCAAACCCCACACAGACAGTCGCTCCAAGGCTGGAATCGAACCCAGCTCCCTAGCGACGTGAGGCAGCGGTGCTAACCACTGAGCCACCATGCCGCCCTGACTGATCCGATCATTCTCAATTCCACCTTCCTTCCTTTTCCCGGTGATCCTTTGTGTCTCAGGATCACAGAATTCTTGATGGTGCAGAAACAGGCCGTTTGGCCCACATGTGCCTGTGCCAGTTCTAGCCCCTGGTGCCAATCTCCTGCCATTTCCCCGAGTCCCTGCCCACCCATTCCTATCCGATTAGCCATCCAGTGATTCGATGCCTCAACTGATCTCGCTCCCACCACATTTCCACTTCGACATCCCACACCCTGACCCCTTGCTGCTTGAAAGAGCTTTCTTTCTCACATCCCCACCTCCCCCCCCCACCCACTCTTCCTCTGCACCGTTCCTCCTGCTAACCCTTCCCTTTGGACAGCCTCTGCTCTGGAAGTACTGATTTGCCTCCGGATTCGCAGTCTGTTTCAGAGGGACGGTCTCCGCGTGACCAAATCCACCCGCCGAGAACCTGACTAATCTCAAAACTGTGCCCCACTCCTCCGGCTTCCTCCTGTGCCCCACTCCCCCGTCCCACCCTGTCCCACCAACCCCAAACAGAGGCAATCCTTCTCTCCCTCTCTACCCGAGTCCTACAGCACAGAAACAGACCCTTCGGTCCAACCAGTCCATGCCGGCCATAATCCAGAAAACTAAACTAGTCCCACCCGCCTGCTCCTGGCCCATATCGCTCCAACACCACCCCATTCATGTACGTATCCAAATGTCTTTTAAACGCTGTAACCGTACCCGCATCCACCACTTCCTCTGGCAGTTCATTCCACACGCCAACCACCCTCTGTGTAAAAAAGTTGCCCCTCATGTCCTTTATTAAATCTTCCACCTCTCACCTTAAAAATACGCCCCACGGTTTTGAACTCCCCCGCCCAAGGGAAAAACCCCTTGTCACTCACCTCATCTACGCCCCTCATGATTTTATAACCTTCAATAAGGTCGACCTCCGACGCTCCAGGGGAAAAAAAAAGTCCCCGTCTTTCCAGCTTACTTGTTTCTTTAATCTCAAACCCTCCATTCCCAGCAACATTACTGGCAAATATTTTCTGAACCCTGTGCAGTTTGATAGTGTCCTTCCTGTAACAGGGTGACCAGAACTGGACACGGTGCTCCAGAAGAGGCCTCACCAATGTCCTGTACAACCCCAACATGGCGTCCCAACTCCTGTACCCAATGGTCTGAGCAAAGAAGGCATGAATGCTAAACGCCTTCTTCACCACCCTGTCTACATGTGACGCAAATTTAAGCCCCTGAGCTCATCTCAACCCTTCATTTTCCATCACTGTTCGAGTCAATGAATGGAAGGCGCCAGTGTCTTTTACCTTTGGTGACGTTCCGAGTTGCCGAGACCAAGCTGGATGGGATCAGCACGGCGAAAAGCAGGATCCAGGCTTCCATCCTGGAGACAGCGAGAGAGAGAGGACGGGGTGTGGGGGGGAAGGGAGAGTCAATCTGCAAAACGACAACAGAGAGGGAAACGTGGGGGGGTGGGGGGAAGCAGAAGAGGACAAAGGGTCAACAGCCAAGTGAGAAAGCCCCACCGTGTACTGTCCCCAGAGCCAAGGCCCGTCCCGAACGCCCTCGCACCTCCCCGGTCTGGCGGGGTCTCCCCACTAATCCCAATCGGAACGCCGAACGAAGGGGTGGAAGTGACCTTGCCCTTCGGCGGGAGCTGAACCCCAGACCACAATCCCAATCTCCTTCCCTCAGCATTCCAAAGCCTGGTGGTGACGATGGAAGAGTCGCCCAAGTCAATGTTCTGAGAGTTCGAATCCCATCCCGACAACTGGTTGGGATTTAGGATCAGTGAATGGATCTGGAACTGAGAGCTACTCTCAGTGATGGGGGCCTTGACAACTTTCACCGCTGGTTGTGAAAACCCACCCGGTTCATTAAGGCCCTGTCAGGGAAGGAAGTCTGCTGTCCATACCTGGCGTGGTACACACGTGACTCCAGACCCGCGTCAACATGTCTTACTCTTAACTGCCCTTTGAAAGGGCCTTCAGCAAGCCATTCAGTTCAAGGGCAATTAGGGCAGGGTAGAGCAGGCGCAGTGGCTCAGTGGTTAACACTGCGCCAGGGACCTGGGTTCGATCCCAGCCTCAGGCAACTGTCTGTGTGGAGTTTGCACATTCTCCCCGTGTCTGCGTGGGTTTCCTCCGGGTGCTCTGGTTTCCTCCCATAGTCCAATGATGAGCAGGTTTAGGGTGGATTGGCCCATGCTAAATTGCCCCATAGTGTTCAGGGATGTGCAGGCTAGGTGGGTTAGCCATGCAGAAATGAGGGGCTAGAGGGACTGGGTGTGGGATGCTCTTCAGAGGGTGAGTGTAGACCCGACGGGCTGAATGGCCTGCTTCCACACTGTAGGGAATCTATGAGTCCGTGAGAAAGCCGGCAGCGCCCATATCTCAGGGAAGAATGATGGGTTAAAGTGCCATTCCCGGGATAACCCCCGCATAACAAGTACAGGGCCTGTCTAAGACACGGCCTCATAGACTGCCTCAGACCACCTCCGCTCCTCCTTAATAGCACATCCCTCCCGAACTCTTGCAGAAGCTACAACAGGGCAATCCTGAATATGACACCTTGGAGAGAGATATACCAGGACGAAACAGAGCTGCACAGGGCGAGTTACAAAGAGGCTAAGCGGACTGTGGTGCCTGACACTCATCAGGCTGAGGACTGGTCTGACCGCAACTTTTAAGACATTAAGGTAAAGCAGATGGAATCAGTTCAATTCACACTTCACTGTCCATTGTGAAAGTGGTTTCTGGCGCATTGCTGGTCAATTAGGAACCTCGTAAGAATGAACAATTAGCAACGATACAGATACATCACATCCGTCTCTGAGACGCACGCATTGAAAATCAATTTTAGCAAACGTTACAATATTACTTGAGGCAATAAAGCCATCAAATTCATGTGAATCACAACAACGTTCCTCATTAGCTCCGGTCATCCCGAGAACAGCAGACCTGCTTCCCCCATCATCATCAGACCATCCAACCATCCGCGTCACCAGAATTTATAACGAATATCTACACAGGTGTATAGTGCGTGCTTCCCCGATGGGGCTGTCGAGAACGAGAGGTCATGGTTTTAGGCCAAGGGGTGCAAGAGGCAAAACCGAGAAGGGGAGAAATCGCTTCTCTCAAAGGGTCATGAATCTGTGGAATTCACGGCCTACAGAGCGCGCTGGGTATGGGGGCGCTGAATAAAACCTGGGTGCTGCCTGGGGCTGGGAGAGTTTTAGGTTGGGGTTAGACTGGGGCTGTTTCCCTGAGACCAGAGGAGACCGAGACGGGACATGATTGAGAAGTCTATCACGATGAGGGACACAGATAAGGCAGACAGGAAGAAATCTCTCACCTTGGTGGAGAGATCACTGACCAGGGGACGCAGATTTAAGGGGCAGGAGGTTTAGAGGGAATGTGAGGAAACCCTTCCTCGCCCAGAGGGTGACGGGATTCAGGAACTCATGGGAAGAGGCAGAAGCCCTCATAACATTGAAGCAGATGTGCACTTGCAATGCCAGAGCCATGTCCAGGATAAAGGGATTAGAACAGTCAGGTGGTGGTTTTTGACTGACGCAGAATCAATGGGAGTGCCGCACTGTCAGAGGGTCAGTACTGAAGCAGTACCGCTCTGTCAGAGGGTCAGTCCAGAGGGAGTGCAGCACTGCCAGAGGGTCAGTACTGAGGGAGTGCTGCACTGTCAGAGGGTCAGTGCTGAGGGAGTGCCGCACTGTCAGAGGGTCAGTACTGAGGGAGTGCAGCACTGCCAGAGGGTCAGTACTGAGGGAGTGCCGCACTGTCAGAGCGTCAGTACTGAGGGAGTGCCACACTGTCAGAGGGTCAGTACTGAGGGAGTGCCGCATTGTCAGAGGGTCTGCACTGAGGGAGTGCCGCACTGTCAGAGGGTCAGTAGAGGGAGTGTCGCACTGTCAGAGGGTCAGTGCTGAGGGAGTGCCGCATTGTCAGTCTCTCAGTGCTGAGGGAGTGCCACACTGTCAGAGGGTCAGTACTGAGAGAGTGCCTTACTGTCAGAGGGTCAGTACTGAGGGAGTGCCTTACTGTCAGAGGGTCAGTACTGAGGGAGTGCCACACTGTCAGAGGGTCAGTACTGAGGGAGTGCCTTACTGTTAGAGGGTCAGTACTGAGGGAATGCGCACTGTCAGAGGGTCAGTACTGGGGGAGTGCCGCACTGCAGAGGGTCAGTACTGAGGGAGTGCTGCACTGTCGGAGGGTCAGTACTGAGGGGAGTGCAGCACTGTCAGCGGTGCTATCTTTCCAGAGCGAATGAATGATGGCCCTCTGCATAAACTAACCTAAAATACCCCGTGTCTCTATTTCCACCAAGCGCCGATAAATTGTCCATATTACCCCTCAACCACGATCACTGAAATGCATTGGTGTTGCGGGATCTTGCTGTGTACATTGTGCGATGTGTCTTACTCCAGAAGACGTTTGTAAGTAGTTCATTGACTGTTAAAGAGTTTGCGATGTCCAGTGTTGGTGAAAGTTGCAATACAAGTGCCAATATCCTTTTCCCCTCATCCACCTGTGGGAGGTGAATGTCACTGGCTGGGGCCAACATGTATTGCCTGTTCCTCCTCCACCATCTAAACAAGGACGCGTGCAAACTGGAACATGAACACCTCTTTCTCCACTTCAGCAGTCTCAAAACACACAGCCTCCACACTGAATTCACCAGTTTCCAATGTCCCCGCCACCCCATCCCAGATCCAACCCTCCGACTCAGCTCCGCCCTCTTGACCTGTCCTACCTGTCCGTCTTCCTTCCCAACTATCCGCGCTACCCTTGCCACTGACCTATCACCGTCACCTCCTACCTCTGTCCATTTATCACCACCCCAACTACCTTTCCCCCAGTCCCACACCCCTCCCCGCTATTTATTTCCCAGCCCCCTTCCCCTTCCCCAGTCCTGATGAAGGGTCAAGCCCGAAACGTTGACTCTCCTGCTCCTCGGATTTTCCCAGCACCGCAGTTTATCCACCTGACATCTCCAGCATTTGCAGTCCTCACTATCTCCTGTCCTTAGTTTCCCCTTGAGAAGGTGGTGGTGAGCTGCCTTCTTGAACTGCTGCAAGTCCACGTGCTGTGGGTTGGCCCTGAGGGCCAGAATTCCAGGATTTTGACCCAGCAACAGTGAAGGAACAGTGAGATATTTCCAAGTCGGGATGGTGGGTTGCTTGGAGTGGACGGTGTTCCCGTGTATCTGAATCACAAGGTGGTACAAATGGGCCCTGCTCCAGCAGTTTCAGCACCAGGGTTCTGGCCAACACCCTACGTGCTGCATGGAGAGAGGGTACACAAATTAGGAATAGGATGAGGCCACTCAGCCCCTTGATACTACTCTACCACTCAACAAGATCTTGGCTGTTCTGATTATGCCATACTCCTGCCTAACTCTGTGAATAGAAACATTGAAGATAGCAGCAGGAGGCGGCCATTCGGCCCTTTGAGCCTGCTCCGCCCATTCATCAGAGTCATGGCTGACCATCCAACTCAATAACCTAATCCTGCTTTCTCCCCATAACCTTTGATCCCATTCACCCTCCCGGGTGCTATACCTAGCCACCTCTTGAATGCATTCAATGTTTTGGCATCGACTCCTTCCTGTGGTAATGAACCCCACAGGCCCACTGCTCTCTGGGTGAGGAACTGTCTCCTCATCTCGGTCAATATCTGGTCGGCATGGCCGGGTTGGAACGAAGGGTCTGTTTCCAAGCTGTACATCTCTATGACTCTGTCCTAAACGGTCCACCCGAATCCTCAGAATGTGACCCCTGGTTCTGGACGCACTCACCATCAGGAACATCCTCCCCGCATCTACCCTGTCTAGTCCTGTTAGAATCTTATAAATTTCAAAGTTTGGGCGAAGATTTGTAGCTCGAGTGAATCTCCACTACCCACCCCCACACCCACCCCTCTCCTCACTCGTCTGAACTCCAGCGAAAACAATCCTAACCTCGTCAATCTCTCCTCGTACGTCAGTCCCAGCGTCCCCGGAATCAGCCTGGGAAAACTTCACTACACTCATTCCCCTTGCTTATCCAGCCAACTCGGCCTTGCAAACACTCCGTTTCTACTTGCGTTTGAGGAGAGTTCCGAAGACTCACAACCCTCTGGGAGACAAGTTGGTGACTCGCCTGTGTCCTGGGAGCGCGCAGGTCCAGGCAGTGTTTAGCTCTTAGATCAATATTGAATTGATCGGAATTGAATGAGCTTTATTGTCACGTGTACTCACATGAATACAGTGAAAAGTGTACACATCCGCCACTTACAGTGCCACCTTAGGTGCCAAGGCAGCTAGGCACAGATTCTTGAGTACAAATTCTGAGGACAAAACGATAGAAAAACAAAGAAATGTAAGAAGTCCAGCATTACAGACCTTCAAAAGTACAAAATCATAGTAATAAATCATCGTACTAATCCCTCAGGGAAGGCGGTGACCGAGTGGTATTATCGCTCGACTATTAACCCAGAATAATGTTCAAGGGTTTGACTCCTGCCATGGCAAATGGTGGAATTTGAATTCAATTAAAAAAACCCGGAATTAGGAGTCGACTGATGACCTGTAACCATTGTCAACTGTCGGAAAAACTCATCTGGCTCACAAATGCCCTTTCGGGAAGGAAATCTGCCATCCTTACCTGGTCTGGCCTACATGTGACTCCACAGCCCCCAGCAATGTGCTTGACTCTCAGGGGCCCTCTGAAATGGCCGAGCAAAGTCACTCAGCAAAGTATCGGTCGCTAGAAAGTCACAGCAAAGAAATGAAAGCGGACGGACCACCTGCCATCGACCTTGGAACCGGAAAAGACAACGGCAAGAAAACAAACAGCCCCGCCGGCCACGCAAAGACCCTCCTCACCAACAGCTGGGGGCTAGCGCTGAAATTGGGGAGGGCTGCCTCGCAGACCAGTCAAGCACCAGCCTGACGTAGTCAATCTTACGGAATCATACCTTACAGTTAACACCACCATTACCATCCCTGGAAATGTCCTGTCCCACCGGCAGGACAGACCCAGCAGAGGTGGCGGCGCAGTGGGATACGGGAGGGAGGGAATTGCCCTGGGAGTGCTTGAATAGTCTCCAGACCCCCATGGGAGCCTCATGGCTTCAGGTTAAACATGGGCGAGGAAACCTCTTACTGGTTACCACGTACCGCCCTCTGTCGGCTATTGAGTCAGTGCTCCTTCGTGTTGAACAACACTTGGGGGAAACACTGAGGGTGGCAAAGGGTGCAAAATGTACTCTGGGTGAGGGATTTCAGTGTCCACCACCAAGAGTGGCTCGGCAGCTGCATTACTGATCGAGCTGGTGGGGTCCTAAAGGATATAACTGCTCAACTGAGTCTGCGGCAGGTGGTGAAGGAACCTACAAGAGGAAAACACATACTTGACCTCATCCTTACTAATCTGCTGGCTGCAGAAGCCTCTGTCCATGACAGTATCGGTAACAATTACCACCGCACTGTCCTTGTGGAGACAAAGTCCCGCCTTCACATTGAGAATACCCTCCACCGTGTTGTGTGGCACTATCACCCGTGCTAAAGGGGACAGACTTCGAACCGATCTAGCAGCTCTTGCAAGACTGAGCAGCCATGAGGCACTGTGGGCCACCAACAGCTGCAGAACTGAACTCCAGCACAATCTGCAACCTCATGGCCCGGCATAGGCTGAGGGGTGACCTTATAGAGGTTTACAAAAGTATGGGGGGGGGCATGGATAGGAGAAATAGTCAAGGTCATTCCCCGGGGTGGG
>NW_025213224.1:17350-22180 GCF_004010195.1 Chiloscyllium plagiosum
GCCACCCAGCTCCTGATCTCATTACAGCCCTGGTTCAAACATGGACAAAAGAGCTGAATCCCAGAGGGGAGGGGAGAGGGACCGCCCTTGACATTAAGGCTGCATTCGACAGAGTACGGCATCAACTCACCTCCTGACACCCCAAAGCCTGTCCACCATCTACAAGGCACAAGCCAGGAGTGTGATGGAACACTCCCCACTTGCCCTGGATGGGTGCAGCTCCAACAATTCAAGAAGCTTGACATCATCTAGGACAAAGCAGCTCACTTGATTGGCACCGCATCTACAAACTTTCAATCCCTCCACCACAGCGCTCAGGAGCAGCAGTGTGTAATATCTACAAGATGCCCTGTAGTAAGTCACCAAAGATCCTCAGCCAGCACCTTCCAAACCCACCACCACTTCCATCTAGAAGGACAAGGGCAGCAGATACATGGGAACACCATCACCTGTAAGTTCCCCTCCAGGCCACTCACCATCCTGCCTTGGAAATATATCACTGTTCCTGCACAGTCACTGGGTCAAAATCCTGGAATTCCCTCCCTAATGGCATTGTGGGTCAACCCACAGCAAGTGGACTGCAGTGATTCAAGATGGCAGCTCAGCACCACCTTTTCAAAGGGGCAAATAGGGATGGGCTATCAATGCTGGCCAGCCAGCGGCACCCAAGTCCCACAAATAAATTTTAAAAAAGACAATGTAATAAAAGAAGCATCCGCTGGAAAGGGTTGGACTAGCTACTGCTCGTGGGATCTTGCTGTGCTGTCATTCACTACCCTTTTCTTTGCTGCGTCACAAAGACTCCGACGACATTTTGAAAATAAAAACACCTTCACTGTCCGCGATTGTGTTTTGGAGTAAGGTGTGAGCCCCTTAGGACAGATATTTACAACCAGACATAGAGGCCCAAGGCAGGGAGGTTATGGGTAAAATTGATGGTTAGGATTGAGATGTGCACTTGTGATGCCAGGGCTGTGGGCCAAGTGCTGGCAAATGGGGTGAGAATAGTGAGGTGATTGTTTTAGTTCAGAATGGCACCGACGGACCGAAGGGCCTTTTGCTGAACTCCATGACCCTCTGCGACTCCATGAGATGAGATGTTTTTTCACTCAAAGGTTTGTGCACCTTTGGAATTCTTTCCCATTCCTGTGAGGAGGTTGCGGAAGCTTCACTTAAACCATAAATTGAGAAATGTTTTGGATGCTAACGGATCCAAGGAACCTTTAGGATCGGACAGGCTGATGGGGGTTGAGACCGTTGGGCCAGCCGTGACCTTCTTGTGTGGCAGGCTAGGCTCAAAGACGGGGCCGAACAGCCTACTCCCGCTCCTATTGGCTTTCCTTTTGCGATTAAGCCACCCCGAGGCGGATGATGCTCACGTGGCTGTTTCTGGGATCTTGCTGAGATGCCACGTTGCATTTCATTGGCTGCAAGCAGGCAGAGAGCCCGAGGCTGTGGGAGACGCCGTACAATTGCACGTCTCCCTTTCCTGGTGGCTGTGTTCCCACCGCCTTCCCCACCCACCACCACCACCACTGCTGTGTGGCCACTCCGGCATTCCCGGAAAAGCCCCAGGAATTCAGGGAGACCCTCAGCAGCTGAGGCTCTCTCCACCGCAGGCTCCAGGTAGAGCCTGAGTCCCTCGGACGCGGGGGATGAAGGAGCGGCCGTGCACTACGGGGTGCCGCTGACTCCGAGCTGAGGGCGTTCCCCTCCGCTCTGGGGAGCCGAGGCTGGGGGAGGGAGCTGAGATCTGACCCTTGGCCACCGTCCACCAACGCCGTCAGAAATTTGAGCAGGAGTAGGCCATTCGGTCCCTCGAGACTGCTATGCCTTTCCATAAGATCAAGAGACAAAAAAAAACCTGCAGATGCTGAAATCCAAGGTAGACGAGTAGGAGGCTGGGAGGACACAGCAAGCCAGGCAGCACCAGGAGGTGGGGAGGTCGACATTTCAGGTGTAACCCTTCTTCAGGATCCGAAACATGGACCTCCTCACCTCCTGGTGCTGCCTGGCTTGCTGTGTTGTTCCATAAGACCTGGACTGCGACCTCAGCACCACTTCCCTGCAGGTTCCCCATCACCCTCGGCTCTCTTAAACGAGCCAGCCTCTGACTAAGGCCCAGAGAAGAGACCGTGCAGACCAACGATGCACAGGACTGGTACGCTTCAGAGCGAGGCCATTTGGCCCATACTGCCTGTGTCAGCTCCTTATGTGAACAACACTACCCGGTGCCAATCTCCTTCTTCTTCCCTTGCACACGATTTCCCGTTGAAGGGTCAATAACATTGGGCAGGGAGGGGTGAATTTAAGGTGTCTAAAGCAGGAGGTTTTGAGGGGATGTGAGGAAGTGTTTTCTCACCCAGAGGGTCTGGAATGCACTGCCTGGGCTGGGGTAGTTGAGTCGGGAACACTCACAGCCTCAAAAACAAAATACCAGGATGAGCACTTGAAGTGCCGTAGCACTTAGGGAGGTGATGGCCGAGTGGTATTATCACTGGACTGTTAATCTCGAGACCCAGGTAATGTTCCTAACTAGACCCTTATAAAGTCTCAGAAGCACATCGCTGATTTTATATTCCAACCGTCTTGAGATAATTGACATTACATTTGCTTTCTTAACCACGGACTCAACCTGCAAGTTAACCTTTAGAGAATCCTGGACTAGCACTCCCAGGTCCCTTTGTACCTCGGCTTTATGAATTTTCTCACCGTTTAGAAAATAGTCCATGCCTGTATTCTTTTTTCCAAAGTGCAAGACCTCGCATTTGCTCATGTTGAACTTCATCAGCCATTTCTTGGACCACTCTCCTAAACTATCAATATCCTTTCTGCAGCCTCCCCACCTCCTCAGTACTGCCTGCCTGTCCGCCTAACTTTGTATCATTGGCGAACTTCACCAGAATGCCCCCAGTCACTTTATCCAGATCATTAATATATAAAAGTGTACTTTATTGTAAAGAGTCTATCCAATGCCCCTCTTGCATGGCTTAGTGAACCTGCCTCCTTCACAGACAGTGCAGATCACACTCTAATTACTCGCGACGTGAAAGGTATTTTTCTCACATCACCCTTAACATCTTTTGCATGTGACTTTCCATCTATCCCCTCTCGTCACTGTTCCTTTGATGAGCATGGACAGATAGTCCATGCCTGTATTCTTTTTTCCAAAGTGCAGGAATTCGCATTTGCTCAGGTTGAACTTCATCAGCCATTTCTTGGACCACTCTCCTAAACTATCAATATCTTTCTGCAGCCTCCCCACCTTCTCAGTACTGCCTGCCTGTCCGCCTAACTTCGTATCATTGGCGAACTTGGCCAGAATGCCCCCAGTCACTTTATCCAGATCATTAATATATATTGTATTATTGTAATTTATTGTAAAGAGTCTATCCAATGCCCCTCTTGCATGGTTTAGTGAACCTGCCTCCTTCACAGACAGTGCAGATCACACTCTAACTACTCGCGACGTGAAAGGTATTTTTCTCACATCACCCTTAACATCTTTTGCATGTGACTTTCCATCTATCCCCTCTCGTCACTGTTCCTTTGATGAGCATGGACAGCTTCTCCTTGTCTGCTCTGTCCAGGACGCTCAGGATTTTGAAAACCTCAGCCAGATTTGCCCGCCCAGCCTTTGGAGAACACTCCCAACCCCTTTGGTCTACCCTCAGAACTGAGGTTTCTCATTCCTGGGATCACTCTCGCAAACCACTGAACGATAAAGTTCCTCTGAGCCACTGAACGCTAAAGTTCCTCTAAACCACTGAAGGCTAAAGATCCTCTAAACCACTGAAGGCTAAATTTCCTCTAAACCACTAAAGGCTAAAGTTCCTCTAAACCACTGAAGGCTGAAGATATTAAAGACTAAAGTTCCTACATCCCTGAAAATATTGGAACATAGTTTCAGAAAATAATGGAACAATGTCCCAGACAATACTAGAAAAGCTAACCCAGGCGATAAAGGAACACCGTCCCTGAAAATAATGGAATATTGTCCCAGGCGATAATGGGACACTATCCCTGAAAATAAGAAAAAGGGCAAAAAAAAACTAAAGTTCCTCTACACCACTAAAGACTAACGACATAAAATACTAAAGTCCCTCCCCGCCTCCACCTCAAGTGAGGGGCAAGGCCTGATCCTGAACCTTTGCTATCGTGCCCCAGTTGTAAACTCTCCTCCCAGCACCCAGGATCTGAGGTCCCCCTCAGAATGTCTTCAATGCTGCAACGAGACCACCTCTGGTTCCCCTGAACTTCAGTGGTTCCAGGCCCAGCCTTTAATCCCAGGAATCGGCAGAGGGAGCTGTCTGTGAGCAGTTTCAAATGGTACGAACCTGCCTCGGGGAGTGAGGGATCAAAGCTGCGCTTGGCAGTCCCGGTGTGTTCTCACCAGCAAAGGGACAGCGAGGTTTCCCAGCTCCTGTGCCGCTCCACCTGCACGCCCACTGACCCGTGACAGTGACTGGCATTCCCTGCTGCCAGCCGAGGAAAGCCGCATTAACCCCCAGTCCAGGACCGACCCCATCAGCTCAGGTCCCCCGCTGCAGCTGGAATTAGCTCAGGCGCTCCCAGAGATCCCCGTCGCAAACATCCTCATTATCCCCCTCCCCACCCCTCCCCACTGACTCGACCTACCGACCCCATCAGCTCAGGTCCCCCGCTGCAGCTGGAATTAGCTCAGGCGCTCCCAGAGATCCCCGTCGCAAACATCCTCATTATCCCCCTCCCCACCCCTCCCCACTGACTCGACCTGGCACAGGCAGCAGCTGGCTGTCCCTGAATCCATTCAGACCCGGGTCCAATTCTGTGAATTGCTTCAGCCCTGGG
>NW_025213224.1:30356-31489 GCF_004010195.1 Chiloscyllium plagiosum
TGCTGTCCCTGTCCTGGGAGTTTTTGATGGGGACAGTGTAGAGGGAGCTTTACTCTGTATGTAACCCTGTGCTGTCCCTGTCCTGGGAGTGTTTGATGGGGACAGTGTAGAGGAAGCTTTACTCTGTATATAACCCCGTGCTGTCTCTGTCCTGGGAGTGTTTGATAGGGACAGTGTAGAGGAAGCTTTACTCTGTATGCAACCCTGTGCTGTCCCTGTCCTGGGAGTGTTTGATGGGGACAGTGTAGAGGGAGCTTTACTCTGTATCTAACCCCGTGCTGTCTCTGTCCTGGGAGCGTTTGATGGGGACAGTTTGGAGGAAGCTTTACTCTGTATGTAACCCTGTGCTGTCCCTGTCCTGGGTATATTTGGCTGGTAAGTGTCGGGTGAGCTTTCCTTTGGCAAATATTCTGTCTTACAGAAACGGCAAATGGTGTGGGGTTGGAGGATCTATCGGTGCGAAGAATATTAAACAATTAGATATGGAGATTAGTAAGACAAGAAGCTCGCCCAGGAAGATGAGTGGAGGTACAAAATAGCAAAGGGCTGAACATGCTGGGGGGAAAGGTTTAGTATATGTTTAGTCTATGTTAGAGTGTAAATCAGTAAATCCGAGGAGCTTACAGCAAGGATAATACAATAAGCCTGGGTAATATTAGAAACACACAGAAAATCAAATTGCCCAACATTAGCTTGGAGGACAGAGGGCAAGTGCGTGAAAAGCATTCTGAATTATTGCAATGAGAGAGCAACAAGCAAAAAGGCCACTTTAGATCTACTGTTGAGTCATGAGACAGAGTTAATTCGTAAATTTAGAATAAAGGAGCTTCAGATGTACAGTGATCAGTCAGGTGGGTTTGAGAGTCATGTGGTTAATGCTAAAACTAGGGTTCTAATTTTTAACAAAGCCAGTTACGGTTATAAGAGGAGAAAGTGAGGTCTGCAGATGCTGGAGATCAGAGCTGGAAATGTGTTGCTGGAAAAGCGCAGCAGGTCAGGCAGCATCCAGGGAACAGGAGAATCGACGTTTCGGGCATAAGCCCTTCTTCAGGATTCCTTTTCCAGCAACACATTTCCAACGGTTATAAGAGGGCCAAACTGGCTGAAGTCATGTTGGAAATTAGGTTGAAAGA
>NW_025213225.1:0-3932 GCF_004010195.1 Chiloscyllium plagiosum
ATGATGGCAAGTAGTTATGTTCTCCATCATTGTGTAGAATTACCTTGCAGTGCAGCTCGCTCAGTACCACAGTCACAAACATTCTCTGTCTCCGCCATCCACACTCAGTATCAGTGGAATATACCACTGACAAGATGCACTGTAGAAATTCCCCAAAATTCCTCACAGAGCAGCTTCCAGAACCACGGCATTATCGCGTGGAACACTGAGCACAGCAGATACATGGGACAACAGTTGACAATTCCACATCAAGCCACTCGCCACCCTGGCTTGGAGAAACGTCCCAGTTCCACAAGTGCCATTGGTTGGAAATCCTGGAACTCCCTCCCTTGCATCATTATGGGTTTATTTGGATAAAATGAATGGCAGCAGTTCAAGAAGCTAACTCATCGTCAACTTCGCCAGAACAATTATTTCTGAGTAATCCGTGGTAGCCCAGGGGCAATGAGCCAAACACATTAATGAATCACAAAATAAAGGTCACTATTTGGAAACCACGTGCTCCAATGCTGAGCTTTTGAATAAATTGTGATCATATTCCAGAAAATTGAAATCCGATTTCATTTGAATGTATCAAATTCTGAACAGGCTTCAGAGGGTAGATGTGAGAAACTGATCCTGTGGGTCTGGGTATCTGAAATACGATAACACAGTCTCAGGAGTTGCGGAAAATCTCAGCAGGTCTGACAGAATCTGTGAAGAGAAGTCAGTGTTAAAGTTACACCATTTACAGATCTTTGGTTATTATTGACACACTCTCAGGGTAAGGGAGCAGGTTATTTGGGAATGAAATGAGGAGAGAGTGATTAACTCTAAGGCCTCTGAGTCTTTAATATTCTCTGCCCCGGACGATTGCTGATGCACCCTCACTGAGTGCATTTCAGATTGGGAGACACAGATTGCTGGTTTCTCAGGGAGTCACGGGATACGTGGATTGCACATGAAACTGGAGATGAAATCTAAGTCTAGCTTTGATTGCATTGACTACTAGAACAGACTGAACATTTTAAACAGGCTGCAACGACCTCTCATTCTTTCTTCGGCGTTACCCTCATTCCAATTGTTCTGTAATTATTACTTTTCTAACTTCCTACCGCTCTGCTGGATTCCCCTACTCTCATAACACATGAGCTAACCTTTCCCTTCTCTCGACAGATGTTGCATGACCTTATCAGATTCCTCTGAATGGCCTGTGTTTATTTCAACGAGAATTATAACTCCCGATTCCTGTTTCTGTGAGAGGAAACATTCTCCAAACTGACTCCTTTAATTCTGTTTGTTCACAGAGAAAGGAGGCATTGTTCTGTCCAAATGTATTACATGCTCATGAGTGCATCAAGATATTGTGATGATTTTAAAAATAAAATATATTAAACATAATGAAATTCATGATGAAAACACGAGACCCAATTCTAACTGTAAGGGGCAGGAATTCAGTCATGTGAGTTGAAAGTGAGGACAGCAGATGCCGGAGATCAGTGTCAAGATTAGAGTAATACAGGAAAAGCACAGATCAACATCTGTGCGCTTGTGTGTGTATGTCTGTGTGACTGTATGTGCACGTGTGTCTCTTTAAGTCGATATGTGTGTTTCTGTCTGTATGTGTCTTTGCACATCTCTCTGCATATGTGATTGTGTCTGAGTCTCTGTACGTATTTCCGTCTGTCACACACACAAAGACACAGGCACAAAACAGACACATGCACACACACACACACACACACACACACACATATATACACACACACACACACACACAATATCTGGAGGTTCCAGAGGCGGAAGGTCAGGCGTTTTTCCTCAAGGCGTTGGGTGGTGAGTGAGTGGTGGTAGAGAAGTTCCAGGTCCTGCATGTCCTCGGCAGATTCGGAGGGGGAATTCAATTCTCCCTCTGCCAGTTGTTACTTTGTACGTTGCTCCTGACCCATCACAACAGAGATCTGTGTGAATGCGCAAACAACCGCTCTCTGTACATTTCACTCAGAATAATGTCAATAACAGGACGGATTAAAACAAAATGCAAACTGTGTTGAATGCTGGATGTAGGGAATCATGTTACTTTAGAGCCTTTACAGCACTGAGATCAGGCTTTCGGCCCATCATTCACAAACCAGTCTACACTCCCTCTTGAAACCTCTCCAATTACCCAGATCCATGTCTGATTGAAGACTGTCTGTGTGGAGTTTGCACATTCTCCCCGTGTCTGCGTGAGTTTCCTCCGGGTGCTCCAGATTCCTCGCACAGTCCAAAGATGTGCAGGTTAGGGTGGATTTGCAACGCTCAATAGTCAATAGTGTCCAGGTGAGTGTTGGTTATATGGTTACCCATGAGAAATGCGGGGTTACAGGAATAGCGTAGAGGGTGAGACTTGGTGGGATGCATGATGAGCCGAATAGCCTGTTTCTACAGTGTAAGAATTTTATGATCCTATGCTCCATCCCATCTATCCCCTCTGTGGATGAAGTGGACTATCACCTAATCAAATATCCCCTTCAATCGGTCAACGTTTGTTTTCTATCTGACAAAGAACTGCGGATATAACAGATCTAAGAGACAGCACAGAAATTGCTGGGAAACTCAGCAGGTCCGGCAGCATTTGTGGGGAGTGAACCTTTTGGATCCAGTGATTGTTCTTAAGGGCTGAAGGCTTCTGATTCTGGTGTTTTCAGACCTGTTGACATTTTACAAGCAATTTCGTGTTTTGCTTTCAGCCCCAGTTCAGTTGGTGATGATTACGGCCTTGTTATGTGTGTTTGGGAAAAGGGATAATTTAGCAGCTAGTGCGGTGGTGGTGTAGTGGCGAGCATAGCTGCCTTCTAAGCAGTTGACTTGGGTTCGATTCCCAGCCATCGCAGTATTGTGGCTTTTCCTGTGGTTTTACAAGGAAAAGTCTTGAGCACCAACGTTGCATTCTGTGGCGAAATGGATTTGTCAGGTTGCTTTCGGGTTTTCATGGCGATGGTTCCTGTTAATTGCCGAGACAATCCGGGCAGTGTTGCTCGAAAGCTTTCCTCTCTGCTGCCCATTGCTTATTTGAGTTTCCTCGCACCAACAGCTTCTATCATGGACAGGAAGGAGGTTTAAATGCGTCAAATTTCTTCAAGGTTAAAATACGTCCGCCCCTCAAAATCATTTGGAAGCTTAAGAATTACAAACATCACATTATAACTTTTCCTCATCCGTTCAAGTTTCACAATATCATTCCGGTAGCAGGACGACCAGTTTTGTATGGTTTATACAATGTTACTATATTCGAACATTGACTGTTTCGTAGTTAAATGATGTTTCATTTCGTTCAGTTTTCCAATGGAGTTGGGTTAGTCAACACTTTGTTTTTTGTTTCTGTTACAACGATAGTGAAAGTAAATTGTATTTCGGTTCAAGCCTGGAAGTTTCACCAATTGAATTGCATTGCCGTACATTTGCCTTCAGGAGAAAAGGAAAAGGGATCTGGACCACGTTCTTAATTAATAGGAGTTTGATCTGGTTCAAAACCTCCTCAATTTCGGTCAATAAATGTTCCTACAGTCCGCAACAATGATTTTCACAGATTATGAGGAGGATGCACAGACATCGTTATTAATTGTTATTACCTCGGACATGAGACGTTTGGGAATGATATTCCTCAGACCATCGACTGTCTGCTCAGCCAAGGTTAAAGGCCTGGAATCCGGCAAAATTGGGAACAATGCAATTCCCAGGAGACTGAGAGGTTACTAACAGAGCGGGAGGTGGAGAGTCGGGAACAGAACTACAGGGACAGTCCGCTCTGATCACTGACCCTTCACCGTCAGTATATCCAGTGCCAGGAATGACTGCCATTGGTCAGAATGACAAAATGTTATTATGGAAAATAAAGAGCATGAAAGCAAGGGAAGGTTTAAAGCATGAAAGCAAGGGAAGGCTTAAAGCATGAACCCCACTGGCGATCT
>NW_025213225.1:3994-5804 GCF_004010195.1 Chiloscyllium plagiosum
GGGTCTGGAATGAAAGCCCATTGTTGCGAAAGCTGACATTAAATACCTAACCGTCACATGAGAATAACGTTAAGTAGAATGAACAATTAAAGAGATGATGGGAACTAACATCAATGGTTTATTGTGTAGCGAGTGTGAGGTACTTTGATTAATATATTTAGACATGCTGATAAGCAAACAAAGCATGGGAAAAATATATAAAAAATCATGGACAATGAAGTTCAAGAGCATTCGAGAATCTGCTTTCTCGGTGTCACGGTTTTTCGTTTGCAAATAACAGACCGACTTCTTGAAGAATTCTCTACGTCTCCTGGTGATTCTCTATACTTTTACCACGACAAAACTCAGCTGGTCTGGCAGCATCCATGCAGAGAGAATCGTGGACAATATTTAACAACTTCATCAGAACTCAATCATCTCCCTCAGGTACTGCCAAACTAGATAGTTTTGTCAGCAGTTTCTGATTTTGTTTCAGATTCCCAGAGTCCACAGTTCATTACATTAACCTCTAAACCATTGCAAAAAGTTCTTTGTGGTTCTTCACACGGGAATTTTCCGTTTGAGGAACGTTTTCCTGCCCCAATTAGAAACAAGAAACACTGCAGCAGAGAAAACAGATGCCTTAACAACAACGATCGCTGTCGCCTTTGGAGGTCTTGAACCACCAGCCTTTCATTTAACGGTCTAATACGCTGAAATTTCCAACCTAAAACCATGTCCGAACATGTAAAGCAGGTTGTGACGGGCTTCAGTCTGTTCTTCCCAGACCGAGATGTGTCCTCTTATCAGTTTTATTTTTCCAAAATAAAGTCTGAAACATTCATTATGGAGGCATGGGAACAGTCTTGTCCCATCCACGACAGACACACCCATGTCACTGAGCACCAACTCTCCTCGAACTGGGACCATCTCCCTTCGAGCCTCCCATGCCCTTGTGTGGTCCCGAGTTTTTTCATTGTCCCGGATTCAAGATGAGGTTGGTATTTGACATGTAGAGGAACGAGAATTATTTCAATATCTTAGATCAGTTCATGTCCCGAGAACATCAAAGTTAATGGTCTGTCCTCTTAAAGAAGGGGAAGCTGTCTTGACTGTCTCTGCTCATTCGGGCAGTTCACCCTTCTTCATTCTCCATGGATTTCACTTCTCACAGAGTTTCTGAAGATACACAATGTTGGAAACTGGGTTATTTGGTTTGCCTTTTAACATTTTCTCCATCTGCCAATTGAAAATATTTTCCCAAAATCTCTTTAACACTCCTCTGCCTTGCACCATGTCCAGGGTCGAGATTTCCTGGCATTTGGAGAGATTCCCGAGGTTTTCTTTGCAGCCAAGACAATTAACTGAAAATGGTAAAAACAATGACTGCAGATGCTGGAAACCAGATTCTGGATTAGTGGTGCTGGAAGAGCACAGCAGTTCAGGCAGCTTCCAACGAATTTCGAAATCGACGTTTCGGGCAACAGCCTTTCATCAGGAATAAAGGCAGTGAGCCTGAAGTGTGCAGAGATAAGCTAGAGGAGGGTGGGTGTGGGGAGAAAGTAGCATAGAGTACAATGGGTGAGTGGGGGAGGGGATGAAGGTGATAAGTCAGGGGGGAGAGGGTGGAGTGGATAGGTGGAAAAGGAAATAGGCAGGTAGGACAAGTCCGGACAAGTCATGGGGACAGTGCTGAACTGGAAGTTTAGAACTAGGGTGAGGTGAGGGAAGGGGAAATGAGGAAACTGTTGAAGTCCACATTGATGCCCTGGGGTTGTAGTGTTCCAAGGCGGAAGATGAGGCGTTTTTCCTCCAGGCGTCTGGTGGTGAG
>NW_025213225.1:6242-10300 GCF_004010195.1 Chiloscyllium plagiosum
GTGGAGGCGGAGGAATTGGGAATACGGGATGGCATTTTTGCAAGAGGTAGGGTGGGAAGAGGTGTAATCCAGGTAGCTGTGGGAGTCGGTGGGTTTGTAAAAAATGTCAGGGTCAAGTCGGTCATCATTAATGGAGATGGAGAGGTTCTGTTCTGCAGCTGTTTATCTTGATGCGGGAGGGAGCGGTTGGGATTGGCACATTGACGAGCAGGAGAAAGTATTGTCACTGAACAGGCTCAGTGTCCAGAGGACTGTGATTGAAGGAATTTAATGAAATGCAGCACTTATACACAGTAAATTCACAGAATAGTCCAGAAGACCGATGGATCTAGCGGTAACTGTGGAAAGAGAAACAGAGATGACATTTTGAGAGGGATATACTTGTGATCAAGCACTCGACTTTCTAGCGCACTACACTGCCAGCGAAATTACAGCCAATGAAGTGTGTTTGAAGAAGATTCAGGTCTATTTGTTCATTCAAAAGTCAAAAAAGACAATGCTGCAAACTCTCAGAGCTGGTACTGGACAGTGCAGACCGACCTTGAGGGTTTTTTTCTGCTCTGATATACATCTGGGATAATGTGGCACCAGAAGGCCTCCTCACAGCGGAAGGGGCCAATTATGTAAGACATAGGTGTGGAGGATATTTTCTCTTTCAGAGGGTAGCAAATCTGTGAAGTTGTTTTCAACAGAGGGTTGTCAAGTCTGCATTCATGCAAGGCTGAGAAAGACAGGCATTTGGTCACTTCGGGAATCGAGGGCCACAGAGATGAGGCAGAAAGGGGATTTGAGGATTAACCAAATCAGCCGTGAACTCATTGAAACTTGTCGCTGACTTGATGGGTTAAATTGCTTCCATCTGCTCAAATGTCTTTGTGTCATTTCGAAAATGTGAACCACCGTTGCAAATTAAGAAAAGCAGAAAGTTTAGAAGAGAAGATTACAGTCAAACTGAGTCAACATCATTTTTGAAAGGAAAATCACACGATGACAATCTGACAGATTCCTTTGTTAGCATGACCTGCAGACTTGGTGAAGGACGATGCTCCGTAAAGTTCATTTGAATTTTAGCAAGCAATCAATAAGGGGCTATGTAAATGTCCATTGCACAAGAAAGGATTTCTCGGTGTTGGATAATAAAGCAGCATTGTCTGTCCGTTGTCTATTTAACAGAAATCACCGAATCAAGATTAATGAGCAGTTTTCAACTTGGAAAGATATATTTAGTGAAATCCCATTTGTTCAGTCATCGGATTTAATGTTTTCTCTGACTGAATGACTTGGAGGAAGTGGCAGAGTGAAATGCTGCCGCTACACAATAGGTGGGTGAACATACTGTGATAACGATGTGGAATTTTGCAAACAGGTATCGATAGAATGAGTGAGTGGAGAAGTCTTGGCAGGTGCAGTTTCATGTAGGGGCATTTTTATCTGTTAATAGATTCACAGCTCTCCATTCAATTTGCAATGTTGCAACCCCACACAAGAGCGCATTCGCTAGCTGTTGCAGATTTTGTTGACACATTGCTACCACTGTTTTTGATCGTGTGTTGGTTTCTGAGTGAAAATCGTTTCCACTGTACGGAGGTACCAGAGACACGTTTATCAATTCAGCCGAATATACGATAAACAATGTCCCTTTCAAAACGTGAGGTTCCATTCCAACCATGCACCAACCAAAATATCCAGGGCTGTGGAATGCAAATGGCCACATGCTCGGGGGATTGACAGTGACGGCTCCATGTCAAATAGTGCTGAAACAAAAGTAACTGAATTAGAATGATCTGAATGAAACCGAACGGAACTCTCCCTAAACTTTTCCCAATTCACTCGGAAAATTATGCTGTTGCGTGCACGTGGGTTGACGTAATGAACAGTTTATTGTCAGTAACAGGGATGGGGTGGGGCAGGATAGTGAGGTTTTCGCGTGGCTGAGACGAGATCTGGTCGAACGGGGAATTCAAACGCCCACAGAACAGACTCCAAACATTTTCCCAGTCTCTAAACTTACATCAGACGTGTTCCATCTCTCACCTCACCCAGTTATGACCGGAGGACTTCGAACTGAAAAAATAACTCTCTTTCTATTTCCTTAGATTCCGGATGGCCAGGGATCAGAAGGCATTGGTGGACAGTTAGAGCTTTCAGCCCATCTAGTCTGCCCGACCATTCGACCATGGCTGATATCTTTCCCAACCCAATTCTCCAGCCTTCTGTCTCTGACACTAAGCTCCCCTGAATTCCGGATCCAGTCTATTTCCCAGAATGGGTCTGAATCCGCCCCAACCTTCTCCACATCTGCTGGCAGCTGTTACACCGCGTCTGTGCGTGATCGAACACGGTTTCAGTACCACACAGCAAACCTGGACTGTTCGGAGCAAAGCAATACCCGCTGCGGGACAGATATATGGGTCTCTTGCCCCAATTGCTTTTCTCCGAGGGATTAGTTAGCTCCTTCACCACTCACGGCAAGGACTGATGCTTCAAAATGTGGGGTGAATGATAATAGGCACAAAAGTTTGGAGAGGTTAGTTCAAGGGTTATTGCCAGCATCAGTGGAGTCCCTGCTTCAAAGTTTGAGTTTGAATCGCACAGACCTGGATCCAATTCGCATTCAGGAAATAAAGATTTATTTCTCTTCTTTTGGTTTATCTGAATGAAAACTATTTCCTGCTTCCACACAGAGCACAGACGCGGATCTGCCAGAATCAATCCAGTGATTGATTGCATCCAACTGGAAGGATCATTGCAGCAGATACACGAGACACCTCTCACCGCAAATCGCCTCTAAGAATCTCGCCTTTCTCAGCTGAAACTATCTCACTGTTCCTTCAATGTCGTTTGTTTTAATTATCGGAACTCCCTCCCGAGCGACATCATGGATGCATCTCTGTTCTGAGTACTTCCACGATACTGTACAGTAACTTACTATCTGACGCTCTGGAGTAATTATGGATGGGCAGTGAAGCTGATCCCAAAGAATGGCGTGATTACTCCAGAAATTCGTTTCAAACGGCTTCAATTTCGAAGTGGAAACCCGAAAGTATTCGGGAACAAGTGAGAAGTTTCGAAGGGGGAGTAGGATAAACTGAAAGTCAATGATGACTGGGAGACGTGAGGCAAGACTTGAGTTTGATGCTGTTGGTACAAGGCTCAACGTCAGTGCTAATGAGTTAGCCCTTACTACCCACTGTTAACACCGACTCACACACCACTCTTGGCAAATTCATCACAATTACCCTGATCTTTTGGTATGAGATTCCCTCTGTGCATATTCGCGCGGTTTATCGGCCCCGAGAGGATGAACGCATCTCCTTTATCCTGTCAGATTACAGAGGGGAAGGCAATAGTTTGAAAGCAAAGCAAGAAGAGATTACCCTTTCGGTGTATTTTCAGTGAAGGAAGACCAGCTGTGAACTGTTCTTTCCTGCATAAGCGCAGGTTGATATATATTCTCATCGAGCAGCTTTATTTCTGCAAGGAAGTCCGAGTTACTGTGATGAATAGTTAATTAAATGCACAAACGGATTCGAAGAACACCATATGTGGCTTCATCAGTTAAAGCATCTGGTAATAACCAGGCGAGTATGGTGTCAAATGCTCTGAAGTGTTCCGTACATTGAATGTCCATTGCATAAACTTATTGTAGAAGCTGTGTTGTTGATCCAATATCGCGACAGTGAGGGCACAGCATGCTTCTTGTGTTTGAGCTCAGCCGGTTGTTATTTGGTGATACCAAGCCCTGCCGCCTGCTGTGGACCCATTAGTCAATGTTCTATCCTGTTCATCCAACGGCGAGATTCTGTACTCTGCTCAATAATGATCTCTCCATCGCTTCTACTTTTAGTCTCTCGCTGTCACAGCAAGTCTTTTTTTAAATAATGAAGTGAGGCAGGAGACACTGCAGACTTGCCAGGAAATGTTGTGGGAATAACGCATCCATTGCGAGATGACAGCTCTCATTGTCTGCTGTCACCATTCATTAATTTTAGGCAAACTGCAATGACGTCATTGAAATCCTATAATTGGAGAGAAACTGCTTTTCTTCTGGTCGGTTA
>NW_025213225.1:10577-31514 GCF_004010195.1 Chiloscyllium plagiosum
ACAGAAAGGACAAGATAAAGGTAATGAGTAAGGCCAGCCTTTCAGCAACTCAGGAGAACAGCAACAGCGTTACAGCCGATATCACATTTTTCATTTTACAGATGACACATGTCAGCTAATGAGAGATTCTGATATGTATGCTGATTCGTGAAGTGAAACTGGCAATTACCCAGAATTAAAACAATAAAATGCACAAGTAACCTGATTCTGTCGATATGAAACATTAAATCTCTTTGTCTCCACGGATGCTGTCAGGCCGGCTGAATTTGTCTGTCAATTCCTGTTCTGGATTCAGATTTCCAGGATTCGCACTTATTTGTTTTACGCCAGTCTGAATCGTGTTTGTGACAAAACTCCATCAATTGCCAGCACCATACAATATTCCCTGCTTTGGGAAGGCTATCAACAAGATAACCGGTCAGAGGAAATCTCCCATTGCCACAGCAGTAAGAGTACTGAATCCGAACCACTAGACGTCCAGGGAAATTGAAATATGGCGCTGCATGTGTCCTGAATGAATCCCCTTTTAGTTTCTCATTTATGATTATTTTAGCTGCACATCAATTTCGTTCTTTCTTCCATTCCTTTCAGCGTGGAAAAGGCCTTTCCACCTATCTGCAGTGCGGGAGACCGGATTTTCATCTACTCTTGTCCCAGTTTCCAGCATGAGGCGCTTAACCTTACATTTTCTGATGTTTCCAGGATAAATTTCAATGAGATACTCCCTGTGCTTTAAATGACACAATCATAGGACTGAACTTTGACGTTGTCACACTGTATGGCAATCGCCCTGAGGAAATCATCCTCGTTTTCATCCACACAGGTGGACAGACAGACAAATCCCCCGAGAGCAGGAGAGATGTCAGGATGAGACCAGTTTAACGTGCTTCACATCCGCCAGTTTCTCCGACCACCTCACCGCAGCATGTCAAAGATTTCTGCAGCACAGAAAATGTACTTCGGCTGAACAAGTTTGCACCAGTCGAACACAAGTCCCTGACTGTTCTCGTCTCATTTTCCAACAGTTGGCTCACAGCTTCAAATGCAGTTGGTGGTAGAAGTGTACACCTCAATGCGTCTCAAATTTCTCTAGAAATTTCTGCTTGCAGCACCCTGACAGGCAGTGGGTTGCAGATTCCCACCATGCCCAATTTGCCCGTTTTTGTTTTTAAGCTGACTCTTCCAGTCGAAGTCAGGGAGCAATTTCCCTTCGTAATTATTGGCATTTCTCCATCACCATCAGTAGGATTCGAGACTGCATGGTGAAAGCCATAGGAATTTTAATTCTATTGCCTTAACCACTCATCCAGGACGACAGGTCGACACTGTGCAATTCACTTCCCAGGTCTCTTTCATTGTGGAGCTGAGGAAGAGTAAATCATTATTGGGTTTGTTTGAATCCAATCATTTCGCAGCTTCCAAACGTGTAAAATTTCGGTGCGTGGGTGAGGCTGGCTGCATCATCCTGATGGATGAAATGGGCATTCAGTTAAAATAAAAACAGAACTTGCAAGAGAACCTCAGCAGGTCCAGCAGCATTTCTGGAGGGACATTAAGAGGCAATGTTTCAGAACATCATCAGCGCTGTGTTTTCTCCCACAGGTACTCCCAAATTGGCTCGTTTCTGCAGCAGTTTCTTTTTGGTTTCAGATTCCCACAAGTCACAGTTCTTGACATTAATCTTGACAGCAATGCGGAAATGTCATTGTGGTTCGTCACACGATAATGTTTCCATTTGGAGAATACCTGTTGACCTCAGTAGAAACCGAAACAGTGCAGCAAAGCAAACAGATGCATTAAGGGCAGCAATCGCTGTCGCCTGGAGGGCTCTTGAATCAGCTATCTTTCATTCAGCAGACTAATGCGCTGACACATGCAATCCAGCACATTAATGCGCTGACACATGCAATCCAGCACATCACACGATCCTCCAAAGTAGGCGGTTACTGAATCTGAACTTCAGTCTTCCCTTCCCAGAATGACAACTGTCCTCTATCAGATGTATTTTTCCAAAATAAAGCCTGGGACGCTCAATATGGAGACCTTGGAAGAGTCTGATCCCACTCAATGCAGGCGTACCCATGTCACTGGGAAGCCTCTCTCCCACAATCGGGACAGTCTGGGTTCCAGCCTCTCAGTGTTTGTCTGGCCCGAGCTTTTTCAATGTCCTGGAGTCCTCATATACAAAAACGAGAAATCTTTCAATGTCTCAGATCAGTTCGTGGCCCGAGAACATCAGAGTTAATGTCCCGTCCCCTTAAAGAGGGGGAAGCTGTCTTGACAGTTTCTGCTCAGTCCGACAGTTCACCCTTGCTCATTCCCCTCCGATTCCACTTCCCAAAAGTTTCTGAAGATCCACAAAGCTGGAAACTGGTTTCCATGTTTTGCCTCCATAACATTGTTCCGCTCTCAAATGTCAATATTTCCCCAAAATCTCTTCGCTATCCGCTGTCTTGCGCCATGTCCGGGTATGAGAATTCCCTTTATCAGGGGAGAGTCCAGAGGCTGATAAGTTTCACGTTGGAGTGAAGAAAGTGAACCAGAGATTTCCTGCGGCTGTTTATCTTGATGTGGGAGGAAGCGGTGTGGATGGGCTCTTTGACAAACAGGAAGAAAACTTGCCACCGTCCAGGGTCAGTACATGGAGGACTGTGATTAACGGAATCGAATGTAAAGTTGCACTTTTGCACAGTACATTCAGAGGATACTATTGAAACTCGATGCGTCCAGCAGTATCCGTGGAAAGAGAAACGGTCAAGGTTTTGATAGTGGCACGGTTCTGATTAAGAACTCGAGTTTACAAAATCAAATCGAACAACTGGCATGGTTTGTTGAGATTGTTCTTTTTTCAAGTTTGAGCACGAAATCGTCCTTTTGAAAATAATTGAAAACGTAGTCAGCAGAATTCGAAACTGCGTGGGGAAGTCCCAATGGATATCTCACCCATCACCTTTCCCACTCGGACACGACTACACATTTAACTCCCGTGCTTAATACATCTTATGAAATGAATGTTTCCAACCTGAAACACCAGTATTTGGCTTGCCCTGTCCGCAGCCTGACCCCAGCATTCGCTGTCCCCCTCTCTTGGTTCAGAACGGAGTAGGATGCTGGGAGATCAAGTTGAGTTACACGCGTTGCTGAGAGATAATTGTGGCTCAGCAGTTAGCACTGCTGCCTCACAGCACCATGGTCCCAGGTTTGCTTCCAACGTCGGGCCACTGTCTGTGTGCTGTTTGCATATTCTCCCCCTGTCTGCGTGGGTTTCCTTCCATAGTCCAAACATGTGTTCGTCAGGTGAATTTGCCGTGGTAAATTGCCCATAGTGTTTGGTGCATTTCTCACAGGGAAATGAGTCTGGGTGTGTTAATCTTCAGAGGGTCGGTGTGGACTGGTAGGGCCGAAGGGCCACACTGGAGGGAATTTAATCCATTAAAGTGGATGGGAAGGATCCATTTTCATGTGCAGAGAGATTAATAAACATAGCAATGGATCGAGAAAATGAAAACGTTGTTGTGTTGGTCCAGTGCTTTCATCGCCAGCTGAGTTACTGAGGGTTACCTCAGATTACAACAGGATCTGTACCAGATGGGTCAATGGGCTGAGAAGTGGCAGCAGGAATTTAATTGAGATAAATGCGAGGTGCTGCATTTTGGGAAAGCAAATCTTAGCAGGACTTATGCCATTAATGGTAAGATCCTTGAGAGTGTTGCTGAACAAGGAAACCTTCGAATGCAGGTTCGGAGCTCCTTGAAAGTGGAGTCGCAGGTAGGTAGAATAGTGAACAAGGCGCCTGGTATGCTTTCCATTATTGGTCTGAGTACCGAGTACAGGAGTTGGGAGGTCATGTTGGCGGCTGTGCAGGACATTGCTTAAGCCACTGTTGGAATATTGCGTGCAATTTTGTTCACCTTCCGATCGGAAAGATGTTGTGAATATTGAAAGGGTTCAGAATGGATTTACAAGGATGTTACCAGGGTTGGAGGTTCTGAGCTTCAGGGAGAGGCTGAAGAGGCTGGGGCTACTTTTCCTGCTGAGTCGGAGGCTGAGGGGTGACCTTCTCGTGGTTTACAAAATTATGAGGGGCATGGATAGGATTAATAGACAAAGCCTTTTTACTGGTGTCGAGGAGTCCAGAACTAGAGGGCATAGGTTTCGGGTTAGAGGTGAAAGATATAAAAGAGACCTATGGAGCAATGTTTTCACGCAGAGGATGATACGTGTATGGAATGAACTGCCAGAGGATGTGGTGGAGGCCGGTACAATTGCAACATTTAAGAGGCATTTTGATGGGCAAATTAATGGAAAGGGTTTGGAGGGATATGGGCCGGGTGCTGGCAGGTGTGACTAGATTGGGTTGGGATATCTGGTCGGCATGGACAGGTTGGACCGAAGTGTCTGTTTCCATGCTGTGCGTCTCTATGACTCTATGATTCTATGTGATCTTGAAGAAGATTCGCTTTTGGCAAATTTAATGTGCAATTCATGTCTGTTTGTGTCATCTGAGGTCATGATATGAGAATGTTTCCAATACTCACAGCTGGTTCTGTATAGTGAAGACCGACCTTCGGGTGTTTATTCTGCTCTGATTTACACCTGTGACGATGTGGGACCAGTGGGCCTTATCACAGCGGATGGGTCAAATATGTAAGACTGACGTGAGGAATTTATTCTCTCTTTCGGAGGATAGCAAGTCTGTGGAAATGCATCCAACAGAGGTCTGTCAAGAATGGGTGCATTCAAGGCTGAGATAGACAGTTATTTAGTCAGTCCGCAATCAAGGTCCACGGAGATAAGGCTGAAAAGTAGGGTTGAGGATTATACAAATAAGCTGAGATATCATTGAAAGCTGTCGCTGACTTGATGGGCTAAATTGCTGCTATCTGCTCTAATGTCTTTGCTGTCAACTGGAAAATTCTAGACACCATTTAAAATGAGTAAAAGCACATCGTTCGGAAGAGATGTTTGCACTCAAACTGAGTCAACATTATTTATTGAAAGGAAAGTCACACTTGCCAATTTGCCAGATTTCTTTGCTAACATAACCAACGGAGCTGATCAAGGGAGCTGTTCAGGATAGTCCTTTCGATTTTTTGTCAAATACTCAATTAGGAGCCATATAATAGATTATTGCACACTGAGAGAGTTCACGGCGTTGGCTAATAAATCAGCACTAACTGTCCACTGTCTACTCACAAGAATTCACCGAATCGGGATTATTGAACAGTTTTTAAGTTGAAAACATATAATTAGTGAAATCCAGAATAGTCAGTCATCGGGCTTCAATGATTTTTCTGTCCTAATGACTTGAAGGAAGTGGCAGAGTGAAATGTGTCTAGTTCTACTGCCGATACGCATTGAGTGAGTGGGCTTATTTTGATGAGGACGTGTACATCAGCAAAAAGATATCGACAGTATGAGTGAGTGGAGAAATCTTGCACTTTCATGTTGTGAGTGTGAGGTCATGCATTTTGTTAGGAATAATCAAAAGACAGATTAATAGTAATATGGAAAGAAACGCAATAAAAGTGTGGTTCAGATGGTTTCCAAGAAAAGTTGGAAACTAAGTCACCTGTAAAGTAATCGATGACCAAGTTATGGCTTGTCTTGATCTATGGGCTATACATAGTTTATTGATTATTGTTCTCCAAACATTCTTTAAAATAGAACCGGGAGTGGGAGAGGGGAAATTAAGATCACTCATGATTACTGCCATCTTTTAGCACTCACACACAGTACGTTTTCTTGTACGTCTTATTTCTCACTCCGGTTACTGCGAGTGGGCTTGTCAACTACACCTGCTACTGACTTCTTTTCTCACCGTTCCTTATCTCGACACAAAACACATTTTACATCCTTATTTCCTGAATCAAGGCAATCTCTAATCATTGCATTAATATCACTAAAATCTCGGCATTTCGCAAGCCTCTGAATGTCATCTTCCAATATTAATTGATTCTTTACTGTGTTGTAATTGCACATGATAAGAGAAAGACAAAAAAGACATTGGTGGACCTGGGCTTCACACGCGCGTTATTGAAGTTAAAACGCATTTTACTGCCCACAATACGATCATAGAAGCACTCACTTAATCTTCAGGAAGCACAGAAAAAGTACAGTGTTGGAGGGCATGTCAAGAGCAGCACCAGAAACACAACATAAATACAGCTCTGGGCTACTATTTTGTATGTATTTCTCAATGAGCAATAGACTTTTACATTTGTTCCATCAGGAGTTACCTCATACAAGGAAGTAACCACTGCTGCAGACGGTCATATAATCCCAGTTCCAACTCCCGGGATCAGAGATACTCAGTGTCCTGCGTATCAATATGAGGAACAGCTGTCCGTGATATTTACGGGCGAGATGAACTTTATGAATGCAGCGCGCACGTTGTCAGCCTCTTTCTCCTATATATTGTTTCGTGCAGTCCCTTGGTGGAATCTCATCAAATACTTTGTCCTGCACTTGATGGGTATTGGGTCTTGTGTTCTCAAACCCCCAACAATCAGAAGCGGAAACTATTGATTGAAACTAATTCAATTCATAACACTCAGAGGACCGCAGCATTTCACATGAGCTTCAGCAGCGCTGAGAATGTCATCGAAAAAGGCTGGAGGAAAAGGCTGGAAACCTTCTTCACAGCTCCACAGAAAATTCCAACAACTCTGAGGACCAGAGCTTCACATCTTTCTGCTTCAAAACTCTATTGTTTGTCTGCCGCAGAGAATTGCACCCTCAAGTCCCGCGTGCAAGGTGAGGATACCAAGCCCGACACTATCAAGGATGGTAGTTAGAGCGAGGGCAACACCTGTCACTATCATATGGACAGCCACAAACACACTCTTTTCATATGGAAGTCTCAGCAGCCGCAGTTAAGGGGACCCAAGCAGCCTGTGCCAGGTGTTCCTATTCCAGACTATTTGTGTTGTACACCGTCTCACTTCAAAGTGAATGGAGATCGTTCTTTCACAGCTGTTGTAAAGCCAGATGCTGCGTTGAATCTGCTCACTGTTTTTTGTTGCTGTGGCGAAACGGTGGGCAATCGCGTTATAAAACGTTGTAATACTTCGCTAATTTCCTTCATTCCTGCATTGATGAGGGAGGCTGGTGATTGGTTGTCTCGATCAGATGGAGGCACCATTGTTGACCGAAGTTAATGAAGAATGGAATTGGAAATCTTCACTTTTCATGTTTCATTGTTGTTTTGTTTTGTTTTCTGTTACTTGAGCAATTTCTGGGACTTGGCAATGCGCTAAATGTCCAGGATGTTTGGAAGCACCTTTTGGAATTGTCTCTCTGCCATTTGTGTGAGCAGTTCATGACATACACGTCAGCAATTTTCTCGCTTTTGTCACCGAAATGACCAGAGGCCTTTGGAACCGCAAACACAGTCACTCATATTGTTCATTTGAGTGTGTGTGGCACCGAAGGCCTCTGGTGCTTTCGGTGATAAAAACGAGAAACGTATTGACTGTCTGTGAAAACAGTGAGTGCTCCTCCTGTCGAAAACCTCCTCAAATCCATTCGAACAGCCCGCTTTCGGATACCCACGTTCTGTGTCTGAAATGGTCAGCGCATTTGGCTGAAATGTTGGTGGCTCGAGCTCACCCAGGCACAGGGCTTCAATTATTTCAGATCAATCATTGAGACCGATAACGTACCAACATTGTAATCACCAAACCTTCACCCCGAATCCGCGTGGAGTGAGACGGGAACTCGCAGCAGAATGCGACAACACTATCTGCAAACCTTCGCTGCCAGCAGAAAGCGGCCACGACAGCTTCAATCAGCGGCTTCGTGCTCAGCCCTGGGACACAGCTCAGCCTTTCCTCAGTAATGGCTCTTCCTGTGTGAAAGGGGCAAACAAGCCAGTCTAGTTTGCAAACAGTTTCAGAAAATTAGAAGAATGCTCCTGTTCATGGAAAGGTTTATAATCAAAACTTCTGTCTTGGAAATGACAAATGGTAAAAGTTGTAGGCAGGAAAAACAAAGAAAGTGTTGATTGTAAGGACTGTGTCTCGTCAGGCAGACTGGGTGTCCGACATTCTAATCAGAAATGATTGCGTGCCCTTCAGTAATTTTCCAATTGATTTGCCATCTGCCAGAGTGACGGAATCACATTGGCGACATAAACATGAGAGTGAAAAAGATTAAAGTATTAATATTGAATATTAAATTCCACTACAAGTGCTAAATAAATTGTAATTTTCTGAAGGAATAACAGTGAGAAGTGAAAGGAGTGAATGATGTTATTTGTGATCGGGAGGTATGAAGGAATCCTAGCAAATTGCAGTGCCACGTGAATTATGCTCTGTATGAAATGGCAAATAAGCCACTTTGCCCCTGGGTTGGCTACAGGGTCGCGGGGTCATGCCCCACGGTGGGCGCTTTTCCTCGTTAATACAATCCTTGCTCTCCATTCCACTTGCAGTATGACAACAGAGTGCTATTTATGTTGCCACGTCGGTTCCCCTGTTTTTGATCACATGTCGCTTTCTGAGTGAAATCTATTACCAATTTACTGGAAGTGCCAGAGATCAGTCTATCAGTGACCCTTTCCCAACGTGATGTTCCACTCCAGCCGTACAACACCCAATGTGCTCAGAGACCACTGAATGGGAATGGCCAATTGTTGGGGGAACTGACAGTGAGGGTTCCATGTCACATGGTCCTGAACCAAAATTAACTTATTCAGGATGTTCTGATGGAAAGCAAAGGGAATTCTTCCTAGAAGTTTCCCAATGCACAAGGACAATGATTTTGTTGTGGTGCCAATGTAGGTTTAGGTAATGAACAGTTTATTGTCAGGAACGGGAGTTGGGGTGGGGCAGGATTGTGAGGTTTCACTGTGGGACAGAAGTGATCTGTTTGAACAGGGAAGTCAAATATCCACAGAGCAGAGTGAGTGGATCAATCCAGGATCACTCTCCCACCTTCTGTTTATGTACCAACAAAAGACATTGCTGTAAAATCTCAGCAGATCTGGGAGTATATTGGAAAGCAAAACAGAGTTAAGACCTCGGGACCAGTGACACATCTTGTTCGATGTCCATCTCCCTGTGCCGCCCTGCACACTTCTTTTTATTGAATATTTCTTGACTTCCAACTTTATAATCAGCTTCTCTGTTGTTACTTACTCTCCAAACATTTTCGATCATGCTAATAACCCCGGACAACATCGATCTACTCGAAACAGCAAGGTAGTGCATTGAGCGGCAGCCAGTTTCAGGCTGCCAATGTCAGTAGTGTGAGAAACAAAGCTCACACACTTCAATAATTGCAGTCCGAGACAAAATCTGAATCAGTCGTGTCCTTTATTTTACACTTGCAAGAGGGTGTGATGTCCAGTGTCTATAAGGCAAGGGACATACACACCCCAAATTCAATTAATACACAACATTTATATAATTTGGTTTCTTTTGTTTTTCATTGCTCCTCCCCTGTTTACATCTTCCATTTCCCTAAGACCGGCACTCATTACTCCTGTTTATCTCTTGCCCTATCCGGCCTTGTCTGTGACAAAATTCTTATTTCTGACCTCATAAGACCGTTTGACCTCATCCCGCTGTAGGTCATTGTTAGGCATATTCTTTCTTCATCATTAGCTACTCCCACTTTCTGTACCTTCCCCTACCATACTGATCCTTATGACCCTTTTAATTGGGGTTTGTTCCTGTGTTTCTGTAAAAGTGGGAAACAGATGTTTATACCTACTGTTTATACAGGCGTATCTCGCTTAACTTCCTCCCCTCACAGCATCTTATCTATTCGCCTGTAATATCTACCATTGTTTTGCAGTCACGTTTCATTCTGGCATACAACATCAGCTAATACAAAAACAATTATGTATTTTCTCCACATAGTTTCCATTCTTATTGACTCAGCTCTTGGCTAAAACAATTACACGCTGGTGTGAGTTCATTTACTTTGGTTAAGTAAATTGAATTGCAGAAAGACCACAATTTATCCCACATCCCATCATTTCCCCTTTTTCTTTAATTACCATTTGTTATCTTCTGCAATTTTTCTTTTGAGCATCGCCCCCGAGATTCGCAAGCATCATTCCAGAGATTTCATCCGTCTTGGTCTCACTCATCCCCTCATTATTTAGTCGATAAAGTTCCTCTGCCTGATTCCCTTTTAGAGGCATCTGTTTCATCCAGGCTGTTTCAATGAGTCTTTGGGTGAGCCCTCGTATACAGGGTATGATACAACAGCCAAAGGCCACCAATACCCCCGCTACTACTATCAGCGAAGTAAGGATAGAAACCACCACCCCCTTCCATTTTCCAAACCATGATTCAAGCCATCCCGTGAGAGATGCCTCTTCTCCTGAATTCTCAGCCAGTTCCTCTGCTAAGGTAGTCAATCCCCTTAAGGCCGGAGTAATTGAACCATCAGGTGCAGTGTTATTAGGAATAAAGGTACAACAGCTTTCTCCTAACATCACGCGCACACATCTTTTTTCTGCTAAAATCATATCAAGGGCCATTCTGTTTTCCCATGCCATCCTACTTGTCGCATCAAGCTGTTCTGATATTCCTTTAACCGCATCTCTTGTATAATTTATAAATCGCTGTTGATTATAGAAAATGTAATTTATTTAATCTACATTTTTATTAATTGTTACCCACCAAAAGAGAGCTGACTCAAACCTGATGCAATCTGGTTACGAGCCTTGAATTCATCAGCAACTCCCCAAGGGATTCCTACCGAATCGAGATAAATCCTGTCATCGAAAGAAGTGTCTAACAGTAATCTCTTACCTACTATCTTTTCCATCTCAAATGTCAGGGTAAATGGAATTGCCAATTGTACAATTACACATTAGATTAGATTACAGTGTGGAAACAGGCCCTTCGGCCCAACAGATCCACACCGAAGCGCAACACACCCATACCCCTACATTTACCCCTATACCTAACACTACGGGAAATTTAGCATGGTCAATTCACCTGACCTGCACATCTTTGGACTGTAGGAGGAAACCGGAGCACCC
Organism: Chiloscyllium plagiosum; assembly: GCF_004010195.1. Taxonomy (NCBI): domain Eukaryota; kingdom Metazoa; phylum Chordata; class Chondrichthyes; order Orectolobiformes; family Hemiscylliidae; genus Chiloscyllium; species Chiloscyllium plagiosum. The sequence continues at coordinate 21,580 of NW_025213225.1, forward strand.
GGAGGGGACCCACACAGACACGGGGAGAACGTGCAAACTCCACAGTCAGTCGCTTGAGGCGGGAATTGAACCGGGGTCTCTAGCGCTGTGAGGCAACAGTGCTAACCACTGTGCCACCGTGCCGCCCACATATCCCTCTCCAATCCGGAGGTAGCGTGGGTCTCAATATTTTGCCTCCACAGTACCACCACAGATCCGCTCGGGGAACCTTTAGTGCTGAGTAGTTCCCTCCCTTGCCCGTTTTGGTAACATTCTTCATCTCTGTACATCATGTCAGCTCCCCCAAATTTCTCGACCGACTTGTACCTCGTCTACACACACACACACGACGCGTGATTTCCAACTGCGGCGGAAAATGTGGGGGGAACGTTTGCATCTTTCTTCTCCAAGGAAGGGAATATCAGAGATAAGGAGGGACAATTCCTATTATTCCACGCAGTCTAATCCTGATACAGGGCTATCATACATTTCATGCCCTTCCTATCTCGCTTCCACCCGAGCGGAAAGGGCCTGGGCCATTGGACTACGAGAGGCACATGCATAGCAATTGCTCTTGTTCAGACTTTTTACGGTATACTTTACCCATTCAATCCAGGCATTTGCATGCCCGTACCCAGTTTCTATTTCGATAGTCTGTTTCAAGTCCTTTACATCTATAATTTTTACTACTTTAGGGTCATCGGAAGGGGTGAAAGGTTGTATCTTATTACCCAGTAGTTCGACCCGTTTTCCCTGTCCTACACTAATTCGAAAACAACAGCCCAAGAAATCCTTCCAATTTGCTTTCATTTCTATCCCAAATGTTTCATTTAATTGTATCTCATAGATGCCCCCCCACCCCCTCCACCGAATTGCTTCGTGCCATGTGGTTTTCTTTATTGTTCGGTATATTGGGTTACATTTTTTGTCGGGACAATCGCGACATGGTCGGAAGGGGGCCCGGTGTACTGTGACAAGACCATTATACCAAGTACCAACCCCGAGGCCATCCCCATAGGACTTAAGATGTATCTCAGAGCTGTGGTACTGTCTCTGATTATCTACATCCCCACAATTTACTAAGCTGCATGCATTAGCGCCTATTACTTGTGGATTATCAGACTCAGGAACCTTTAATAATACATATGAAAATGATATTTGACAAAATCCCAATGATAAGAGGGCTAGCATCATACCTCTAAGCATTCCCAGTATTCTAAACATCATGCTGAAGCACAAAAAGACTTAATATACAATCTTCCAGAAATAATCCCGCGCTCGCGTCGCCACTGTATAATCAGTTACTCAAAGTCTCTTTAGTCTGAGTTTCAGCGGGTCTTGCGTTGATTCGGCTGTCCAGACTTCTTCCTCAACTGGAGGGTCCACTGGCCCTTTGATCTGAGTGTAATGAGTCCAGCCTTTCTCCGCCGTCCTTATTGCCGTTTCGGTAGTCAAAAGAGCCTGGTACGGCCCTTCCCAGTCCGGCTGCAATTTAGTCTTTATCCATGATTTTACTAAGATCCAATCGCCCGGCCGGATGGGATGAACAGTGAATTCAAGGGGTGGAGTCTGTGCCAATAAACCCTGTTTCCTGAGGAAAGACAAAGAGGAGGACAAGCCCATTAGATACTTCTTTAAAAACAAATCTTTAGTTTCGGGAATTGGCAATTCTCTGTTCGTTCCCAGGTAAGGTAATCCAAATAAGATTTCATAGGGGGATAGTCCCAAATCTTTACTTGGGGCTGTTCGTACTCGCAAGAGAGCTATAGGTAAACATTTGGTCCAAGGGAGTCTGGTTTCTATTATCAATTTAGAGAGCTGTCATTTGAGTGTTTGGTTCATTCTCTCAACCCTTCCCGATGATGGCGGGTGCCATGGAGTATGGAACTCCCAGGAAAGTCCCAACACTACATTACCCCCTGTAACACTTTAGAGGTAAAATGAGTTCCTTGGTCGGAATCTGTACGGTTCAATAGCCCAAATCGGGGAATTATGTGCTCCAATATTGTTTTAGACATCCCACTCGCAGTGGCAGTAGCTAGGGGGTATGCCTCAACCCAACCAGATAGATGATCTACTATGCCCAACCTATATTTTAGTCTTCCTACTCTGGGTAGTTCAGTATAATCTACTTTTATACTCTGGAAGTGTCTTAATCCCGGGTCTCTTCCTCCTGGGGTCTGTTTTCTCAAGACTTTCTTATTACCTTTCTGCATTTGATACATCCCTCACATATTTGTTTTGCAATTGTATATATTCCTTTACATCCATATTCCCTAAGAACTACATCACACATTGCTTGTACTCCCCAATGGCTGCCTTGGTGTAGGACGGCCATAATCTCTCGCATCATCATTTTGTTTAACATTTCCCTTCAATCATGTAACCTCCAATGCCCGTCTGCTGTTTTAGCAGCCCTAAATCTCTCAATTCTTTTTCTTCGCTTTCAGTAAATATAGGAGCTTCCCTAGGACCTGGGACAGTAGGTATTAGGGAATGAATCACAACTTCTTGTGGGTTCAGGGCGGCTTCCTTAGCCACTTCATCGGCTATTCTATTCCCCCTAACATCTCGTTCATTTCCTTTCTGATGACCATTTACATGCACTCCTTCTATTTCTCGGGGGAGTAATAGGGATTCCAAGACTTGTTTAATCAATTCTTCATGTACTAATTCCTTCCCCCGGCTATTGATCAGTCCTCTTTCCTGCCATATCTTTCTGAAAGTGTGCACAACACCAAATGCATATTTAGAGTCAGTGTATACTGTTCCCTCTTTATTTTCTAATGCCCTAAGGGCTCTTTCCAATGCATAGAGTTCGCAGGTCTGAGCTGACCACCCATTTGGCAACCTTCCTGCCTCCACCACACTACCGTTTGTCCCGTCGACGACTGCATACCCATTATGTCTTTTCCCTTCAGTCACCTGGGATGATCCATCTATAAAAAGTCTAGCTCCTCCATGAAGTGGAACATCTCTCAGGTCCATGCAGACCTTAGTTTGGTATTCTATAATGTCAAGGCAGTCGTGCCCTGGATTCTGAGGACAGTCTCCTTCCCCTTTCCAAAGAAAGGCATTTGGATTTAAACAATTGTCAGTGACCAACACTAGATCATCCTTTTCTCTTAATATTGCCTCATATTTCAGAATCCGCAAGTCTGTCAGCCATCGCCCAGCTTTTTGGTTTAGGATCGTTTTCACTTGGTGTGGAGTGCATACTGTAAGGTCTCCCTCAAATGCAAGCTTTCTGCTTTACTCCACCAACAGTGCAGTGGTAGCCACAGCCAGCACACACTCAGGCCACCCCCGGGATACTGGATCCTATAGCTACGAAAGGTATGCTACTGGCTGTCTCATTCCTCCCCACCTCTGGGTTAATGTTCCCAAAGCCGCTCCCATATCTACGGTAACAAAGAGGTGGAAAGGTTTATCCAGGGAAGGTAAGGCTAACACGGGGGCATGGATCAGATGTCTTTTGAGTTCCTCAACTCGTTCTGTTCCCTCATCATCCCAACTTAAACACTTTGGTTCCCCCTCTAATAGTTTGAGATATAATTTCTTAGTGTTCTGAGCATAGGAATCTATCCACAATCTGCAATATCCCATTAGACCCAAAAATTTGCGTAACTCCCGTTTAGTGCTGGGCAGTGGCATCCCCACTATTCCCTCTATCCGTTCCGGGCTTATCTTTCGCTTTCCCTCACTAACTAAATGTCCCAAGTATTTCACTTCTTGCTCCACATATTGTAGTTTGTTTTTAGATACTCGCAGTCCCTGTTGGCCCAGGAAATTCAATAATTTGTTAGTGGCTTCCACTCCTCTTTCTCTTCTTTTTCCTGTTACTAAGAGGTCATCTACATACTGCAACAGGGTAGTCCCCTTGGGGATGCTAAATTTCTCGAATATTTGTTCTAACATCTGTCCAAATAAATTCGGGGATTCCGTAAACCCCTGGGGGAGCACGGTCCACCGGTATTGCTGTTTCCGTCCTGTCTTGTGGTCTTCCCATTCAAAGTCGAACACATTTCTACTTTCCTTCGCCATGGGACAAGCCCAAAAGGCATCCTATAAATCTATCACACTAAACCATTTGTGGTCATGAGGGATCTTACTTAATAACATATAGGGTTTGGCACCACTGGGTGCCTGATCTGTACTATTCGATTCAATGTTCTCAAATCCTGCACCAATCGATAAGTTCCATCAGATTTCCACACTGGTAGAATTGGGGTATTATAAGGAGACATACATGGCTCCAACAGTCTATCTCTAATCAGTCCTTCAATTATTGGCTGCAGTCCTCGTTTCACTTCTATGGAAATGGGATATTATCGCTCACAGACAACGTCCCCTTTCCTTTTTAAATTTATTAGAAGGGGAGGGATCTGTAGTTTTCCACGATTCCCTTCTCTAGCCCATACAATAGGGTCGCTCTCTCTCCACATCCTCTGTCAACATTGCCATTTGTACAATTAATTCTTTTTCCTGAATTCCTATCTCCAGTCCTAAGAGGGTAATTAAGTCTCTCCCTTGTAAGTTACTTCCTATATCAGGTATATACAGCAGTTCCCCTGTGATCCTTCTATCATCATAGGTTCAAATACTGGAACAGTAAATCCTTCCCCTTTTACCCCGGAAACAATAATTGACCGTGTCGACATTTCTACTTTCTTTGGTGTAAAATTCAGCGATGACCGTGCTGCCCCCGTATCTACTAGGAAGACTACCTCTTCCCTATAGGGTCCCAGCTTCAAGATTATCAAGCGTTCCTTGTGGGCCCCCGAGGGCAGGAACCCCTGATACCCCTATTCTTCATCAAATTTCATAAGCGGAATTGCCCTTTCTTCCCTTTGTCGTTCAGGACAGCCCCACTTAAAATGCCCTATCTTTCCGCAATAATAGCATCCTGCCTGTGGAGACCTCCATCTCTGCCCCAGTAGCTCGAACCCTCTATCAAATGTTCCCCCTTGTCCTCTCCCTCTCCCTCTTCCTCTCTGTCCTACATGCTGCCTCCTGCCGCTCTGGTTACTCACTATTGGTTCCATTCTTTTCTTAACTACCTCATCAACCGTAGATACCATCATTTTCACCTTCTGTTTTTGTCTCTCATCCTCTCTCTTTACAAACACTTTCTGTGCCTGTCTTAACATCTAATGGTTTTTCACTCCACCCTTCTATCTTCTGTATCTTTCTCTGTATGTCTGGCCATGCCTTTGTCACCAAATGGACTTTCAAAACACTCTGTGCCAGTGGGTCCTCAGGGTTCATTCCAGAATACTTCCGCATTGAGTCTCTTAATCTTTGCAAGAAAGCTGAGGGAGTCTCCTCTTTCTCCTGTCTAACTTCAAAGGCTCTAGTCAAATTTAGTATATTCAAAATAGGCATTAACTCAGCCCAGGTATACAGACTGGGCCCCAAAGATTGATCAATTTGTACAGACAACCCCACCGGATCCTCAACCAGGACCTTCATTTCATTTTTAAATGTTCTTACCTCCCCACTGGTGAGAGGGGCACTTCCAAACCCCTATTGGTACCTCCCGAAGGGGATAAGTCGTTACGTTCATCCCTTTATTTTGTTTTCCCCCTTTAGGCTTTAATTTAGATCCTCCGGAGGCCTCCTCTACATCTACTGTAGCTTTCCTTTCTTTTGATGACGATTAAGGGTCAGGAACAACAACATCCCTGTCCACCGCCCCTTCGTCCTCCTCTTGTGAGTCATCTGTTCCCTGTCCCTGTCTGTCTGTCTCTCCTCCTCCCCCATGTTCACCTAACCTGGTTTCATGGTACGGGAGGGCAAACAGCCAAGAGGATCCCACGGACTAGGTGGACAGAGGGGGAATCCTTTGACTGAATACCACCATTCCCAATCTACCCTTCCAACTGGACGCATCGTCCGCCTCCTCTTCACTAAAAGGTTGTTTTTTATTCACATACAAATCTAAATACTGACAGACCCAATCCTCATCCGAACCATATTTTGGCCAGAAGACAACCGGACGAAGGATTGCGTCTTTGGTCCATACTAAACAACAATATTTAATCATTTTCTTTTTATCCTTTGCCCTTGTACAAGTATTGCTTGTCCATTCCTGCAAAATCCTCCCCAACGGACTTTCAGGAGGAATGTTACCAGGGACTTTTTCTTCTTCCTTTACTCCGTGACAGCAACTCTGCCTGCCACCCATTTCGCGGGGCCCTCGCCAGTCCCTCAGTGAGTAAATACCCCTTTTCCCAGCCACCAAGGCAATAGTTAAAAGTCAGGTTTCTTACCTTGATCTGTGCACAGAGTTGCCTGGCCCCTTTTCGCCGTATTTTCTATTGAGCTCCTATCACTGTCTGATTCAGATGTCTCTCTTATGGGATCCGTACCAGTCGCCCAAGGGAGCGGACCAAACCGGGACACGAGACCGTTCCTCAATTGGGAACGGGACGCGTCTTCCCAGTGTCCAAGGCCAGCCACTCCCCCCAGCTATGGAAGAATATCCCGGACAGCCCCCAATTGAGAGAAACAAAGCTCACACACTTCAATAATTGCAGTCCGAGACAAAATCTGAATCAGTAGTGTCCTTTATTTTACTCTTGCAAGAGGGTGTGATGTCCAGAGTCATACACACCCCAAATTCAATTAATACACAACATTTATAGAATTTGTTTTCTTTTGTTTTACATTGCTCCTCCCCTCTTCACATCTTCCACTTCCATAAGACTGTCACCCATTACTTCTGTTTATCTCTTGCCTTATCCGGCCTTGTCTGTGACAAAATGCTTATCCTGGCCTCACAAGGCCGTTTGACTTCATCCCGCTGTAGGTCATTGTTAGACAGATTCTTTCTTCATCATTATCTACTCCCTCCATCTGTGCCTTCCCCTAACATACTGATCCTTATGACCCTTTTAATTGGGGTTTGTTCCTGTGTCTCTGTAAAAGTAGGAAACAGATATTTATACCTATTGTTTGTACAGGCGTATCGAGCTTAACTTCCTCCCCTCACAGCATCTAATCTATTCGCCTGTAATAGCTACCATTGTTTTGCAGTCACGTTTCATTCTGGCATACAACATCAGCTAATACAAAAACAATTATGTATTTCCTCCACATAGTTTCCATTCTTATTGACTCAGCTCTTGGCTAAATCAATTACACACTGGTGTGAGTTCATTTACGTTGTATAAGCAAATGGAATTGCAGAGGTAACACTATTTTTCCGACATCCCACAGACAGGAACAGTACGAAGTCATTCCCCCATCAACGCACTTATAGAGGGACATAATGATGTAGTTGATGCTGATTCCTGATGAAATACTTATGCCCGAAACGTCGATTCTCCTGCTTTTCGGATGCTGCCTGACCTGCTGTGCTTTTCCAGCAATCAACTTTCTACTCGTATCTCCAGCATCGGCAGTCATCACTGTCTCCTAATAGATGCTCTAACACGTTGCACAAGTGGAGCAGAGGCTGCACAGATAGACTGTTCCACGTTGTTCCTCCTGGCTCCGTTGCTTATGATACACACGTGGGACTTTAACGTGGTTTTCTAATGGTGAGGAGGGAAGCCATATGTCTTGTGTGAAGTCTCAAGAAGACATCACCATCTCCGAGAAGCCAGCCTGTGTTCTCTATGTAGGGCGGAAGCTGATTGGAATGGCTACCTGTTTCAGATGGAAAGTATTGTGGCTGCTGTTGGGGATTGTGAGCAACCTGACGTTCAGTACAAGGTTCACACGCCGACTGTCCAATAACATGGGGAGAGTTAATTAAGGCATATAAACTATTAGGAAAGTCATGTTAGACTGATGAATGGGCTCTCCAAGTTCAAACAATGCTGATCATGTTCATGTTGATCTTGTCTAGTGCACTAGGAGAAAGTGAGGACTGCAGATGCTGGAGATCAGAGCTCAAAAATGTGTTGCTGGGAAAGCACAGCAGGTCAGGCAGCATCCGAAGATCAGGGGAATCGATGTTTCGGGCATGAGCCCTTCTTCAGGACTAATGCCCGAAACGTCGATTCTCTTGTCTAGTGCACGTCCTGTTCAGTGTAACCTGCATGACTTACTCTGTCCAAGTCTATTTCCACCCTATTATCTGCCTGGCCATGCTTACTGTGATCTGCCTCCACTGCTCATAAATAAAGTGTTTCCCTGTACTGAGTTACACGTGACAATAAATCTAACCAATCAATCCTGGGTAAAGTATGGAATTTCTCACCCGATCAATGTCTCTTTAATAAATAAAAGAGACATTGCTGCCACTCCTCGTGTTTCTGCGTCACTTTTCTTCGTCTCTCATAGTTCGACAGATTAAACACTCAGCTTCTTCACTCTGTCCTCATGTTACCATCACCCGTGTCCGTGATAAGGAGATCATTCCTTATAAAGGTGATCAAATCTGTACAGAGTGTCCCAAATGCTCTCTCAGCAAAGCTCTACAACAGCAGGAAGATGGCTTTACTTATGTACTCGAATCATCTTACAATGAAGGACAGCACACCATTGACTGCACCCATTACTTATACAGAGTTTGATTCAGAGCAGTCAGCATAGACTTGTGAGTTGGAGACAATGATTCCCAAATTTGTTAGAGTTCTTTGATGAAGTGACCAAGAACATTGATGAGGGCAGACTGGCAGGTGTAGTCTCTATGGATTTCAGTAAGGCCTTTGATAAGATTCCACATGGCAGTATGTTCTGGTAGGTTATACCACGTGGAATGCTGGGGGAACTGACCAATTGCATACACAGTTGGCTTGGTGGTAGGAAGCAAAGGGTTTAGTGGAACGATGCTTGTCAGTCTGGAGCATAGGTCCATTGCTGGTTGTTAACTATGATTTGGTTGAGAATGAACAAGGCATGATTAGAAAATTTGCAGATGACACTAAAATAAGTGGGAGCGTGATCAGTGAGGAAGTTTATCAGAAATTGTTTAATCAGGTGGGGAATTGGGCCGAAAATAGCAATGGAATTTCATTAGATGCGTGATGTCTTGCATTTTGTAAACTCAAATCAAGGTAGGAGTTTCATGGTGAATGGGAGGGCCTTAAGGTTGGCAGTGGGCAGAGACACCTTGGCGTTCACGTGCATGGTTCTCTAAGAGTGGGGTCATAATTAGACAGGGCAGTAAAGAAGACTTTTGGAGCACTGGCCTTCGTCAATCAGGGCATTGAGTATAGACTTTGGGAATTTATGTTGCAGTTACACAGGACTTTGTTAAGGCTGCACTTGAAGAATTGTGTTCAGTTTTTTCACCTTGTTATAGGGAGGATACTATTAAATTAGAAAGAGTGCAGAATAAATTTACAAGGACGTTGTCAGAACCCAATGGTCTGAGTTATAGGGAGAGGTAGGACATTTTCTTTAGGGCGTAGGAGACTGAGTGGGGACCTGACAGAGCTGTATAAGATCATGAGGTGTATGGATAGGGTTAATGCTCTCAATCTTTTTTCCAAGGTGTCGAGAATCGAGGACTAGAGGGGATCAATTTAAGGTTAGAGGGGAAGGAATAAAAGGGAAACTGAGGGGCCATTTCTTTGAAACTGAGGGGCCATTTCTTTACACAGAGGGATGGTACGTGGATGAGCTGCCAGCAGATGTGGTTGAAGGGGGTACGTTAACAACATTTCAAACGCATTTGGATAAATGTGTGAATTGGAAAGGACTAGAAGGATATGGGCGAACTGCAGGGAACTGTGGATGGCATGGATGGACATTTACAAGGTAGAGTCGATCCCCTCTGTTAATTAAATCCAAGCATCAAGAAAAGATCGCCACACCTTGTAACCTGTTAAAATATGAGCGACACAATTCTCCTACATTCCACTATTTAAACAAAAATAACAAGTTTAACTTTAATAGTGAACACTAAACAACGACTATTCACGAATACAAACCCCTCTTTTCTTAACTACTTACTATCTGACTCCAACTCTGAAAAAATATGCTGTTCCAACAACCCACAT
>NW_025213226.1:0-4006 GCF_004010195.1 Chiloscyllium plagiosum
CACTACCTCCATCATTCGTCCTATATCTACAGCACCACAATTTAAAGATGTCCAGTCGTGCTCGCCATTTGAGGAATAAAGGCTATCAGTATCCACCCTGTCTCCCTCTCTGATTATCTCTTATGTCTCAATTAAGTCACCTCTCAACCTTCTCTCTGACCAAAACAGCCTCAAGTGCCTCAACCTTTCCTCATAATACCTTCCATCCATAATGTAATCTAATTTAAACTAAAAACCAGGCAACATTCACGTAAATCATGACTGAACCCTCTCCAAAGCATAAACATTTTTCTTCTAATTCTGTGAGCAGAACTGTACGCAATATTCGAAATGTGGCCACACCACAGTTTTGTACAGCTGCTATATTACCGCGTGGCTCCGAAACTCAATCCATCTGCCAATAAAAGATAACACAGCCGTATGCCTTATAAAGAAATTTCTTAACCTGGATAGCTATTTTTACGGATCTCTGTACATGGACATCGAGATCTCTCTGCTCATCTACACTAGTAAGAATCTTACCATTCGCCGAGTAACCTTTATTCCTGTTGCCCCCTCCAAAGTGCACGTTACTTTTACGCGTTAACCTACACTTGGCACCGCAGCCCAGCTCTGCAGATTATCTTTCTCCCTCTGTACCTTGTAACATGCATGAGCACGATCCACAACTCCACCGACCACAATGTCACCCGCAAATTTGCTATCATATGCTTGTCCGCCCTCATCCATATTATGTATAAAAGTAACAAACAGAGTGGCCCTAAAACAGAGCCTTGCGTTACAGCATTATTAAATGAATCCCACTATACACATTTCCCGTCAACCGCCTCCCTCTGTCTTCTTTTAGCGAGCCAATCTCTGATCTAAACCACGAAATCATTCTGAATCCCATGCCTTCTTACTTTGTGGCATAACCTACCATGGGGAACCTTATCAAAAGCCTTCCTGAAATCCATGTACACCGCATAATCTCTTTTACCCTCAACCAACTCGTTGGTCACCATTTTATAGAACTCAATAACGATTGTGCGGAATGGGCCTCCCCTGCGCAAAACCGTGTTGACTATCCTAATCAATGGATTCTTCTCCAGATGATCATAAATCCTGTCGCTTATACACTGTCCCAACACTTCACTCATAACCAAGGTAAGGTTCACCGGTCTATAATTATCAGAGTTGTCTCTACTCACCTTTTGAACAAGGCGAGAACATTTGCTATCCTTCAGTCTTCTGGCACTATTCCCGTAGCCAATGTCAACATAACGAAAAAAGCCAAAGTGTCTAAAATCTCCTCCTTGTTTCCCAGGAAATCCGAAGATAAATCCCATCCAGTCCAGGGGACGTATTCAATTTCAGACTTTCCAGAATTGCTCCATCTCCTATGTGTGAACCTCAGTCCTGTCTAGTCTCTTAACTTGCATTTCAGTGTTCTCGACATCCTTTCGCCACAGCCAAAATGTCCCCCATACCAGGCAACATGATGGTAAGCCTTTTCTGTACACTCTCTATGGCATTGGCATTCTTCTGGTAGTGTGGCGAACAGAACTGTGAACAATATGCTGAGTAAGGCCTTAAATAGAGTTCGGTAAAGCTGAAGCATCGTCTCTCCACCCTTACATTTTCTGCAATTTCAATGAAGCCAAGCATGCAAAACGCATTTCTTTAATTACCTATCTACCTACGCTGCTGCCTTCCATGATCTGCGGATCCAGAAACCCAGATCTCTCTTCATACTAACTCTCCTAATTGTTCTTCCATTCACTATATAATTTTCATCTGTACTTGACCTTCCATAAGGCATCAACTGACTTTCTTTCGAGCTCAACTCCACCTGCCATTTTGCCGCCCATGCAGTGACTCATTTATATCCTGCTATCTCCTCTGAATGTCATCCTCACTGTCCACAAAACCACCAATCCTTGTCGTCCATAAACTTACTAATTTGCCCAGCCATGTTTACCTCCAAATCAGTTATGTAGATCACAAACGACAGATATCAAACCACTGAATCCTGTGGAATTCCAATTGTCAGAACCCACCATTTTGAAATAAATTGTGAATCATCCACAAAAACCCCCGTTCTTCTACGACGAAGCAATGTCTGTTTCTATCTTACCAGTTCACCCCTGAGACAGTGTGACTTTACCTTTTGTACCAATCTGCCTTGAGGGACCTTATCAAAGCTTTTACTGAAGTCCATGTCGACAGCATCAACTTTTATTCCCTTGTCTATTATCTTTCTCACCCCCGAAGAAAAACGATCAATTTCGTGAAGTGTGACATTCCCCACATATATATGTTGAGTCTCTCCCTCAGAGGTCCATTTGCTTCTAAATGCCTACAGATATTGTCCCTGAGAATCTTTTCCCATCGTTTCTCGACAACCAATGTGAGGCTCACAGGCCTGTACTTTCTATACAAATCTCAGTGCCCTTCCTTAAACAATGGGATAACAATGGCAACTCTCAACTCCGTTAGATCCTCACCTGTGGCTTCCCCTGGTGGAATCCATTACAGCACAAATATTAAGTAAGGTCAAAAAATGCCTGAGGACCATGGGTTTCCTCTCTCTCAGTGGACACAGACGGTATGTCATGGTTAACCATAGGGGTCACCATACCTCAGGAACAGGCAGTGGTCGAGATTGTCGGACTTTCAAGGGAATCGTATGCGATATGGAAAATAAAGAATAGCAGCACCTTTAGATATTACACGATAAGCAAGGTCGATCAACATCGTTTTCTGAAAGGAAATTGCATTTGTTCAAACTATTTTGAGGAATAGAACTCGTAGGAAGCAGGATAGTATTGTGTTTAGGTGTCTAAAAATGTTCAAAATTGTGAGAGATGAAAGACACAAGAGCTCACACTGATGGAGTTGCATAACTGTGGAAATAGAGAGCTAGCGAACTAATAGGAAATAGGGAGTTGGGATGAACAGATAACTTCTAAATTGGCAAGTTTCAATGCGTGGAATGCCGCAGCGATTGAACATGGAACATTATCTGTCTATCAGCTATAGCGGTGACATAATGAATAAAGAGAGCGTTTTTCAGTCAAATCGATGGATATATTGATTATTAGATTACATTACAGTGTGGAAACAGGCCCTTCAGCCCAACAAGTCCATACCGACCCGCCGCAGCGCAACCCATCCATATCCCTACATTTACCCCTTACGTAACATTTAGCATTGCCAATTCACCTGATCTGCACATCTTTGTGACTGTGGGAGGAAACCGGAGCACCCGGAGGAAACCCACACAGACACGGGGAGAATGTGCAAACTCCACACAGTCAGTCGCCTGAGGCGGGAATTGAACCCTGGTCTCCAGCGCTGTGAGGCAGCAGTGCTAACCACTGTGCCACCGTGCCACCCACAATATTGTTTGCAATATAAATTGGGAAGAGGACACAATCTGCTTTCAAAGGCACGGAGAGAATTTCGCGGGAGGCAGATATTTCGCAGGTGGAATAAAACATGGCAAAGTGGTTGATTCTCCATTTCGTTGGGTAAGCAGGAAAGCAGAATGTTATTAAATGAAGAGTAGAATGTAGTTGGACTAACCGATGTAGGACAGCCCCAAATAAATTCTGCAGAATCTTAAAAAGTCTGACAGAATCTTTGGAGTGAGAAACAGAGTTCACGTTTTGAGTCTGGTTTGACATTTTCAGAACTGAAAAGGGCTGGATCTCCATGCCATGCAACAAAACATGCAGTCACAGAATTATGTGTATTGAACTTAATTGATAATTGTTTGTCCATTTTCCACATTTTGTTTAAAACGTTCACATAATTTACTGTTGCATACTTCGAAGCTGTCCTCAAATTTAGAAGTTGTGCTTTGAATTCCAAAGTACAATCGGTTAAACAAAAACTTGAGTGAAATGGCAATAACTTTAATTCGTATGTCCTGAAGAAGCTCTTCATTTCAGGCACAGATCTCTGAATCAATCATTCTGCAGAATATATTTTCAATCAGAGCTTATTATCACTGTACAAGACT
>NW_025213226.1:4139-6793 GCF_004010195.1 Chiloscyllium plagiosum
GTTGTGTCAGTGTTAGAGATGGGGCGGGTGGTGCTGCGATTCGCTGCAGGAAGGATTGTTCTGTTGGGTTGGGTGGTTTTCTAACTTGATAGATTTATGCCCGCCTGCATTCACTGGATAATGCATGAAGGTGAAATGCCTCGCTGATGTGTATAGAATTATGAAAGGACTCAGGATGCAATGATGATGTTTCCTCTGGTCTCGGAGTCCACAGAAAGTGGCCAGGGTCTCAACACACACGGGACACCATTTCCGACTGGGATGCTGAGAAATGTCTTCACTCAGGCAATGGTGACCATCTGGAGACGTTCTCCACAAAGGGCTCTGGAGGCAAAGTCATTGTGTTTTTTTTTTAAGAAAGAAACATGTAGATTTCCAGAATCTAAAAGTGTCAGTGGGTCTGAGAAAAAAAAAAACAAGTATGGGACTTCGTGATAAAGGGTCAGCCAGGATCATATCGGAAGGTGGAGCAGCGCTGATTGGAAGGTCACCCTTTCTCCCATCGCCCATTCTCTCCCATTCTTAGCATTTATTATCACATATTCAGCTTCTGATCTGCCCGCCCATTTCATATACTATAGAACAGTCCAAACTCTCTAAAAACTATCAAGAACATAGCCTAGACCCTAACCTGAGTGTTAGGTGTTGCTTTGCAGATGTGGTTCGATTGGTCAATCTACTCGGATTTAAGCAAAAGACACTTCATTCTTACCCCACAGTTAGAAAACACGGAAAACAATCAAGGTTGTATTGGAACAGTTACTTACTACTAGTTACTGTATCGGGTCTGTTAATGTGTTCCATAGTTACTTTATTTTAAATTTCGCTTTCTTTAGTTCGTGTTTCAATTGTAGTGTTTAATTAACTTCTGTTCTACTTAAAGCCGCATGGTTTGACCAATTGCATTAAACCGGGAATATCCACTTTACATCTGCCTTTAAAATAGGAAGAAGTTAGAGTCTCGGCTACCTTCTTAAAACATTTTGAGGGGTTCTGGCCCAGACCATAACAAAAAAAAAGTCCGTACTCTGCTTCTTCTTGAGAACACATCTCTTTGAAGAGAAACAGAACAGAACCAATCCCTCTTAAAGGCGCATGTTATCACACACAGCACTCTCTCTCTCTTTCTCTCTGCTCCATCTCCACCTATCCGCTCAACACTAACCTTCCCCCACACCACATTCTAAATACTCCTTATTCTCTGCTGCTATCAGTTGTGATGAAGGGGAAACAGACTCAAAGCAGGAAATCTGGTTTCTTCTCACAGTTGCTGCCAGTGATTCGCGGTTCACTATATTCATTTCAAAGACAGTTAGGGATGGATAATGGTGGTTGTTCTAGCCTGTGAATACACCAGCGTGTGAAAGCTGAGGTTTTTGCACTGCGAACTCGGAGGTTCGAAAACTGCACTCCCCTGCAGACACCGTACTGTCTCTGAGCACAGATACTCCCAAACTGCAAATCAAGCTTAGGTTTATGCCTCCTGGAACACAATTTTCAGATAATCACCCCCTCAATGATACATAAGAATGAACAAATTTCAGGCTCCATTACATTAGCACTGAGTTGTTGTTCCTTGACCTGCAGGCATTTATCTGTGTGTTGTTGGTATGGATCACGCAGGTATGTACCAACCTACCCACAGTATAGCTGGAAAATATCATTTACCATCCATCCAAGTAATATTGTTATTGAAGAATTAGAATTCATCGGATTAAGCAAGACCGGGGGTGGCACAGTGTTTCAGTGGTTAGCACTGCTGCCTCAGCGCCAGGGGCCCAAGTTCCATTCGAGCCTCGGGCGACTGTCTGTGTGGGGTTTGCACGTTCCTCCGGGTGCTCCGGTTTCCTCTCACAATTCAAGGATATGCAGGTAATGTGAATTGGCCATACTAAATTGCCCATAGTGTTAGATACATTAGCCAGAGTAAATGTGGAAATGTGTGTGGGTGTGTTACTCTTCAGAGGGTCGGTGTGGACTTGTTGGGCCGAAGGGCTTGTTTCCACACTGTAGGGAACTAAGTCCAATCATTACCTTGTGAAATCTGGTATTTGTAAATATACCGTTCTGACTTCAACTACATGTTTCAGACAGAGAGACAAGCTGACAAAAAAACAATGTGAGAGAGAAAAACAGACGCATAGAGAAATAGTGAGAGAAGGAGACGCAGAGAAAATGAGACAGAAAGACAGTTTGTGGGTGTGTGAGAGAGAGAGAGATGGAGAGACAGAGGCAAGGAGGAACACAGAGAGTAAGAGACAGAGAGAGAGACAATCAGACGTGCAGAGTGGGATAGAGTGAGAAAGGAGGACAGACAGAGGTGACAGTGACAGAGAGAAAACGACAGAGAGTGAGAGGCAGAGAGGGAAAGAGCGAGAAATAGATGGAGAGTGAGGCAGCAGGGAGACAGAGAGACATACATGGGGAAGAACAAGAAAGAAGGACAGAGAGAAAACGGCAGTGAGAGATCGAAAGTGGCAGAGAGATGGTGCGTGAGAAAGACACTGTGAAGGACACGGACAGACAGTGAATGAGGGAGAGTCAGAGACAGTAGAAACAGAGAGATACACAAAGAGAGAGAGATCGATGGAGACAGAGACATGGAGGGGGGAAGATCAAAAAGAGGAAAAGAAACAGTCAGTGAGAAAGAAAGT
>NW_025213226.1:11889-15124 GCF_004010195.1 Chiloscyllium plagiosum
GAACAGGGAGAGTCATTGAGCGAGAGAGTTGTTGAGGGAGACAACAAGACAGTAAGAAAGAAAAGAATAATGACACAGACAGTGGAAGAGAAAAAGAGAGAGTGCGATATCGGGAGAATCAGGGAGAGAGAAAGAGACAGAAGGAGAGAGACAATGAGATGAGAAAGTGTGGGAGACAGTGAGTTACAGAGGGAGAGAGAGAGAGAGAGATTGAACCAAATGAAGACAAACAGAGAGAGGCATAAAAAAGAATCACCAACCTGAATCACCTCTTCTCTGAACCAGTTAAAGAGTCTGCCCTTCAGCCGTCAATTTATGTCACAGTCCCTATTGGGCCACTCCTTCTTTTCATTCAGACATTTACATCTTGCAAAACATACTCTTGGCCAAACGAACCATAGCACGTCCATCCAGGTTAACAGGGATAGAATGTAAAGTGTAAAAACAATTTGATAACATTTGCATGTTCCTTTGCTTCAAACCAATTTAATGCCAATACTCTGGTGGCTGTTTTCAAACTCTCCTCAAGATGAGACATTTATTCTGCAACCAACAATTCAATGTGTGTGTTTAATTAAATACATTCTACAAAAGTATTGCATGCAATACTTACTGTCAGAAGCAAGTACTTCATCTGAAGAAATACTTTTATATTGAACTTTCCACCTACCCTTCCCTCATAAGATCAGCGGAAATGTGCAATTTACTTAAACAAGCTGACATCTGGCAAATGGACAACCTGACAGTGAAGCATTGCCTCACCACTGCTCCTGATAATGCGTCAGTCTGTATACTCTGTAGTTTAGTTTGCATCCATTTAAATCAAAGATTTTAAATATTTCATCGTTTGTAACAAAATTGAGTTCCAGTCATGAGCAAAGACTCAACATGATTTCATCATTGAATCCAGGGTAAGGTAAAGATTGTTGTTAATTAAAGGAAGCGGTGCGTAAAGC
Source organism: Chiloscyllium plagiosum (assembly GCF_004010195.1). Classification (NCBI taxonomy): domain Eukaryota; kingdom Metazoa; phylum Chordata; class Chondrichthyes; order Orectolobiformes; family Hemiscylliidae; genus Chiloscyllium; species Chiloscyllium plagiosum. Next base: position 12,846 of record NW_025213226.1, read on the forward strand.
TGACGTTTGTTGGGAGGGGCATCATGTAGTTCAGTGAGAATGAACAGGTTTCTTTAAAACAAGCTGATGTTAAACCCCAGACCTGGGGATTCAGAACAACTTTTTGAATTCAGGACAGTAGGACTAAAAAAAATGAATTAAGAGAGAAAACAACATGAAATTAAACCAGTGAGAGAGATGAAAGTGTTTGAAAAAGCTTTCGACAGATAAAGCGAAAGCTGATTAGAAAAGACAAATATGTACCAGAGTGGCAGCGAACGATCATGATCACTGCAACCAATATTCTGAGTATTTCGAACGTTGATCTTCAGATGTTGGGATTGTATTAATTTTCAGTACGACTTCTGTTCACTAATGACCAATTCATGGATCTGCTCATTTTCACTGGGACATTGCTTCTGTTGTATTATTGAGAAGTGGAGTGAATGTTGCTCTCTGAAGACAGACCCAAAATATCATCTTTTATCTCTGTTTTTCACACCATCCCAATTGCAAGTTTTCCTGCCTCTGACAGTTGTCGGTACATAACTGTCTTTTCTGATTACCTTTTGCTTTATCTCTAGAAACCTATTTGAAACACTTGTTTTGGTCTCACACCAGTTTAATTTCATATCGTGTTCGCTTACTGCATAATTTTGTTAATCCTGAATTACTGAATTCAAAAGTGTTCCTAAGCACCAGGCGCAGGGCTGAACGTCTGCTTTATATATAGATTCTTTTAAAAAAATACTTTTCTTGAAAAAATCAACCTGTTCTGAGATGATAATGCACAGCTCTGGAGCATGTGTAGGGACACTACCACTGTGCTACAAGATACCTCTTCCACCCAACATCAGCTTTACGCTCGTCTTCACGAAATTAACAACAATCTTTACCTTCCCATGGATTCCATGATCAGATCCTGTTGAGCATTTGCTCATTATTGAAACTCAATTTTTTTACAAATGATGAAACCGTTAAAACCTTTGATTTAAATGCAAGTGAACCAAACTACAGACTGTCACATTATAAGGAGCAGTGTGGAGGCAAGGCTTAACTTTCAGGTTGTCCACTTGACAGATGTCAACTGGGTTGTGTCTTTGAGTAAAGTGCACATTATCGCTGATTTTGTGAGGGAAGGTTATGCTTCCAGTGGAGAGATCAGTATAAAAGTATTTCTTCAGATGACGTACTCGATTCCGACTGTAGAATTGGACACAAACCCTATTTTCCTCATTGAAAAAAAGAGTAGTGTTTATTTAATTACACAGACAGGAGTGTTCCCTCCAAGTTGGGGAATACTTCAGCGGTCCAGGACATTCGACCTCAGACATTTGGATGACCATCCTCCAAGGCAGACTTCGAGACAGGCAGCAGCGAATAGTGGCCGAGCAGAGGCTGATAGCTTAGTTCGGTACCCATAGTGAGGGCCTCAACCGGGAACCTGTGTTCATGGCACACTACAGATGTCCACCATTGCACTATACACACACACAGACACACACACACTCCTATATACGCACACATAGACACGGACACACGTGGGAAGCTCGGGAAGTAATTTCTAGGCCAGTTGCTGAGATATTCGTATCTTCGATAGCAACAGGTGAGGTGCCAGAAGACTGGGGTTTGGTTAACATGGATGGGAAAGATGGGAAGCAAAACCCAGGGAACTATAGACCGGTGTGTCTGACATCAGGGGTGGGAAGGTTGTTGGAGTCAATCCTGATGGAAAGCACTTCCATGTATTTGGAAAGGCAATGAATGATTCGGGATAGGCAATATGGTTTTGTGCATGGGAATTCGTGTCATCATTGACTTGATTTTTTGAAGAATTTTTGAAGATGATTGATGAGAAGGCATTTGGCATGCTTTCCTTCATTGTCCAAAGCATGGAATATAGGAGTTGTGAGAACATATTGCGGCTGTTCAGGACCTTGGTTAGGCCGCTTTTGGAATATTATGTGCAATTCTGGTCCCTCCTATTGGAAGGATGTTCTGAAAGTTGAAAGCATTCAGAAAAGATTTACAAGGATGTTGCCAGCGTTGGAGGATTTGAGCTACAGGGAGAGGCTGAATCGGCTGGGGCGGTTTTCCCTGGAGTGTCAGAGGCTGGGGGGTGACCTTGTCGAACTTTATATAATCATGAAGAGAATAGATAGGATAAATAGACAAGTTCTTTTCCCTGGGGTGGGGGAGACCAGAACTAAAGGGGATAGGAGGATGCGAGGAGAATGATATAAAAGTGACCAAACGGGCAACTTTTTCTCGCAGAGGGTGGTGTGTGTATGGAATGAGAG
>NW_025213226.1:16926-19853 GCF_004010195.1 Chiloscyllium plagiosum
AGACACTGTTACCGCCACCTTTGTGTGGCACTGTATCTGTCTCTCTGTTCCTGTCTCTGTTTCTCTTTCCCTGACCCTCACCCCCCGACTCTCTAGTGGTTGTTAGTGGATCGTTCTGGAGGCTTATAAACAGCGTTGTCCCACAAGTATTGGTGCTGGGTCCACTGTGTTTTCTCAGTTACATAAATTACTTGGATGTGAACATAGGAGGCACAGTACCTAAGTGGCAGATTTCACTAAAATTGGAGGTGCAGTGGATAGCGAAGAAGCTTAGCTAGAGTTAGGGGGGATATGGGTGAAATGCAAGCAAATGGGACTGTATTAATTGAGGATACTTGGTCTTAATGGTGAGTTGGACCGAAGGGTCTGTTTCTGCACTGAACAGCTCCATGTCTCTCTGACTCTATTTGGAGCATTGCAAGGCTACGAGGCCAGTCCCATCCTTCCCAGCACCGGGGACAGATAGAACCATCACTACGGAGTGACACTTAGTGTTTGTGTGCACACAGCTTGATGCAGCCGCACACAAAGTGGGACCATCAGGGTGAGGGCGGTGTTGGGTATGTTCATCCCCCCCATATCTCCGGTTTTGTACTTGGACTCCCTGCAGACACAGTCTATCTTAGGCTGCCAGATCAAGTGGATGTTGCCTCGGGTGACTGAAACAGTGCAGTTTTGGGGATGGGCCAGATCAGCGCCATGTCCAAGAACAGAGAGTGCATCACACCTGGTAACCAGGTTTTTACTCATAAATGGGGCGGGAGTGGTGGTCCTAAAAGACCAGTGTCTGCTTCACTTTGGCCGTGCACTCCTCCCTAGATTTTATGCACACCCCAACCCGTCTGAGCTATTTTCCCAGCACCTTTAGGCAATCTGTCCTGACTGTTTAGGGAATGAAGGATCAGTCAGCCGAGTTCCCACAGAACATGCCTCAATTTCCCTTGGTTCCCAAAGCTAGTTGGAACTGATCCCAGATGGTCATGAGTCTGTGCACTGACAGCGGGTCCCAGCAGAAAACAGCGTCAAAATCCGTGTACAGGAAGGCGTTGACCTGCAGGCCTCTACTGCCTGGAATAGTCTCCCTTGTCAGGGTCACATCCATCCTGATGGACTCAGCAAAGGGCTCTATACAACACACAAACAAGGCCGGTGCAAGTGGGCAGCCCTGCCTAACCCTGGATCTGACGGGGAAGCTTCCAGATCCCACCCGTTTATTGAGATTGCGCGAACGATGTTGTTGTGGTGCAGTCGGATCCAATTGCAGACTCCCTCCCCAAAGCAAATTTTGGAGAGTAGGTCCCACATGGAGGTGTGTGTGATATTCTGTCAAAAGCCTTCTCCTGGCCCAGGCTGATGAATTCAGTTTATTGAGGACATGACAAAGATGGTTAGTGAGACAAAAGTGGACAATATTGACTTCAGTCCTCCTCATGACAGACTGGTACAAAAGCTTGCTATCAGGGATGAGATGGCAAGATGTATACAGAACTGGAGTAGTAGGAAGGCAGAGGGGGCAGTGAATGAATGGTTTAAGGAATGGAGACTTGTGATTATTGGTGTTCTGCAGGGATCAGTGCTGGGAGCTCTGCTGTTTATGGTCGATTTGGAGGAAAACGTGGTTGGTTATTTGATAGGCTTGCATATTATACAAATATTGGTGGAATTGCAGATAGTGAGGAAGATTGTCAGAGGATACAGCAGTTGGAGTTGAGATTACTTACAGTGTGGAACCAGGCCATTTGGCCCAACAAGTCCACACCGCCACTCCGAAGCGCAACCCACCCATACCCCTACATTTACCCCTTAGCTAACACTCCGGGCAATTTAGCACGGGGAGAATGTGCAAACTCCACACAGTCAGTCGCCTGAGGCGAGAATTGAACCCAGGTCTCTGGCGCTGTGAGGTAGCAGTGCTAACCACTTTGCCATCGTGCCGCCCAACAAAAGGGTGGTGATCCATTTTCAAAGGTCAAGTGTAGATTTAATAGTGAATGGTCGAACCTTTAGGAGTATTAACATGCAAGGCGCTGTGGGTGTGCAGGTTTACAGATCATTAAAGGTGGCATCTCAGGCTTTTAAGGGAGTGAAAAAGGACTATCGCATGCTTGCCTTCACTGGAAGGGGCATTGAGGATATGGATAGATGAGTTACGCTGGAGCATCATAGAACTTTCATGAGGCCACACTTGCGATACTGTGTGCGGTTCTGGTCACCAGAAGGATGTGGATGCTTTGGAGAGGGTACAGAAAATGTTTACCAGGATGTTGTCTGGTATGGGGAAGTTTAGCTGTGAAGAAAGGTTGGACAGACTGGGGCTGTTCTCAATAGAATGCAGGAGGTTGAGGGAGCTGATCGAGGTTTATAAGATTGTTAATGGCGTGGACAGAGTGGACAGTAGGAGACAGGGTTGAAGGGTCACAGGTTCAATGTGCGAGTGAGGGAGGAAGGGAGAAGTTGAAAAGAGATGTGAGAGACAAGTTCTTCACAGAAAGGCAATGTGCTGCCAGATGAAGTGGTGGAAACAGACTCGACAGCAGCTTTAAAGCAACACCTGGACGAATACATGAATAGGAAGGGAAGGGAGGAATAGGAATCTTGTAAGTGAAGACAGTTGTAGAAAGTAAGGAAAAATGACTTGTCACAGGATTGGAGGGCCGAAGGGCCTGTCGCTGTGCTGCGTTGTTCTTAGTTCTCTTCTTCTCTGTGGTCTCCGATCTGAGACCTGAGCAAGCTGCAGCTCCATGAGAGCTGTTTGAGATTGTGAAACAGCACTAATTTTAGTATCTTGCATTACAGCAAATAATCAACACTTGACCAGCATTGCAGAGTAGAAAGGAATCATGATTTAGCTCCTGCTACATTGCTCTATATGGGATCTTGCTGTGCATCAATTGTCATCATGCCATCTTTGCACGCAGTGAGATTTC
>NW_025213226.1:19876-22282 GCF_004010195.1 Chiloscyllium plagiosum
GCTTGGAAAATCCAAAGAGAGAGAGAGAGAGAGTTTGGGCAAGGTGAACTTTGAAAAGAGCATCCCCCAAGAGGAGAACATAATCCTGAGGCCTATTCCACAGGCCGCACTCCGTGGGGCCCCACTTCAGTTGGGTCCATTTATTTTCCCAAAGACTGGTTTCATCTGTTGGACCCTAGTTTTTTTTAACAGTCCTCTGGTTAACTGGGTCCTGTCAGATTATGGGCCTGTCATTTTAAAACAGGTTTGAAGCCTGGGGTTAAAGTCACCAAGGTCTTCAGATTTGACACAAAGCTTTTAACCCCCACGTCCCCACCCACAGCGAGTGTCTGACTGACAGAACTTCCCAAAGAGGAAAGTAAAATCCTAAATGTCAAACTTTCTCTTAAAGACTTGTTATAATGTCAGAGTAATAATGTGTGAATCTTCACATTGAGAGTGAGAGAGAGACTTGTAAATGGGAGAGAGGCAGGAGAAAGACAGACAGGGTGGGTGTAAGGGAGAGACATTTGAGATTGTGAAGTAGCAGTTATGTCAATGCCTGTAGTTGCAACAAATATTGAACATTTAAGCGGCCCCCATCAGAAATATGGAACTAATCTTGCTGCTGACAGGTTTCTGCCTGTGAGATCTTGCTGTGCTCTGACAGCCTGCGGCAATGCGATCGAAGCAACGAGCGTTTCAATAAACCAATAGCTTTAATGCTGCCCGGTGGGTCTATAATTAAAATCCCTGAGCTTTTTCCCAATTTGATCGTACTTGGGTTTGCTGAGAAATGTTTTGTGTGAAGGAATAACCTCTTGATGTGTAACTTGTTTGAAAACCAAGCCGCCTTTCCAGTTCCAATAATCTTTTTCTCTCCCACTCTCTCCGTCCACCCCTTGCAGGAATTGCTATTTTGAAACTACGACAGGACAAGAAATCCTTCCCTTGGATAGACCTTTACTTCAGTGGGGAGTGGTGGACATCAGCCTGAGGCCTATTCGTCAGGCTGCACCCCATGGGGCCCGTGTGAGTTGTGCCTATTCTTCAGCCTGAGGTTTGATTTCCTCTGGGATGCCCTCGATTTTTAAAGGTCTCTTGTTAACTGAGATTGATTGTGGCTCTGTCATTTTAATGCAAGTTTTAATGTGGTGAAAATAAACAGGGCCTTGGGATTTGACACAAGCATGTTAAGTATCTGACACACAGAACTCCAAAAAGAGGAAATTACAACCCTGAATGTGAAACTCTCCTTAAAAAATTGGTACAATGTCAGAGTAATGTGTGGTGTGTGGGCAGGATGGACGAGACAAGATAAAGACAGAGTGAAAGAGCGCGGGGGAGAGAGAGAGCGTTACAGCTCGCAGTCACAGTGACATCAGGAAAATCCCAAGTGGGAACCTCAGCAAATATCCCTACCGTCCGGCCAGTTCTTCGAGGCTACTGAGGGGTCATTGTTTAATGTTTTCAAACTGCGCAGCTCACCTTTAGAAAGCATAAAAATCCTTAAAATGTTTAAAAGGAAAGAAGGAATGATCAAGCTTTTCGTGCTAGAGTTAACATGACAATGTTCACTGAGATCAAACGAAGTTGAAGTTCTGACATTAATATCTCAACAGGACAGGCAGCTCTCTGGGCGGGGATTGAGAGACATTGCAATGTGTCTGAGGGTGGAGACAGTAAACCCCTCAGGGACAATAAATCTGCAGAAGAATATGTCAAATTAATTATCATGTTACTTCTCTATCTGTCGAGAGATAGAGCAGCTCCCTCTGTCTGGTAGAGATTGTCTGTGGTGGGGGGTGTTCCGGGAGTGGGGGGAGAGAGAGAGGGACAGACAGATTGATGTACATGTGTGTGTCGAGAGAGAGGGATAGACAGAGAGAGAGTATTTGGTATCTGCAGCAACAGTTGACACTGAAACAGCTTCACACCGGAGAAAGGAATTAGATTCTCGGGCCGGCTGCTGCAGTAGTGCTGGGCTGGGAACAATGTCAGCTGAGTTGTGTCTTTGAGTAAAGTGCACATTATCGCTGATCTAATGAGGGAAGGATATGCTTCCAGTGTAGAGATCAATATAAAAGTAGTTCGTCAGGTGAAGTACTCGCTTCTGACAGTAGCATTGGACACAAAACCCTGTTTACCTCATTAAAAAAAGAGCAGAGTTTATTTAATTAAACATACACACATTAAATTGTTAGATGCTGAATAAATGTCTCTCCACGAGCAGCTTCTGGAAGCAGCCACGAGAATGTAGTCATCAAATGGGTCCGAAGCAAAGCGACATGCAAATGGAATCAAATTGAATTTGCACTTTGCATTTACTCCAGTTGACCTAAGAGATGGGTGAATGTGCTGTGGTTCCTTTGGCCATGAGATTGTTTTGCAAGTCGTACTAAATTGGAGGAAGGCAAATTTTGATGG
>NW_025213226.1:23110-24430 GCF_004010195.1 Chiloscyllium plagiosum
ATTGTTATAAAGTCAGAGTAATAATGTGCGAATCTTTACGTTGAGAGTGAGAGAGAGACTTGTAAATGGGAGAGAGGCAGGAGAAAGACAGACAGGGTGGGTGTGAGGGAGAGACATTTGAGATTGTGAAGTCGCAGTTTTGTCAGTGCCTGTAGTTGCAACAAATATCGAACATTTAAGCAGCCCCCTTCAGAAATATCGAGCTGATCTTGCTGCTGACATGTTTCTGCCTGTGAGATCTTGCTGGGCTCTGACAGCCTGCGGCAATGCGATCGAAGCAACGAGCGTTTCAATAAAGCAATAGATTTAATGCTGCCCGGTGGGTCTGTAATTGAAATCCCTGATCTTTCTTTCCCAAGTTGATCGTACTTGGGTTTGCTGAGAAATGTTTTGTGTGAAGGAAAACCTCTTGCTGTGTAATATGTTTGAAAACCAACAGCCTTTCCAGTTCCAGTAACCTTTTTCACTCCCACTCTCTTCACACACCCCTTGCAGGAATTGTTATTTGAAACTATGACAGCACAAGAAATCCTTCCCTTGGATAGACCTATCCTCCAGAGGGGAGTGGCGGACATCAGCCTGAGGCCTATTCAACAGGCTGCACCCCATGGGGCCCGTGTGAGTTGTGTCTATTTGTTAGCCTGAGGTTTGATTTCCTCTGGAATGCTCTCGATGTTTAAAGGTCTCTGGTTAACTGAGATTGATTGTGGCTCTGTCATTTTAAAGCAAGTTTGAAGCCTGTGGTGAAAATAATCAGGGCCTTGGGATTTGACACAAGCATATTAAATGTCTGACACACAGAAGTCCAAAAAGAGGAAATTAAAACCTTGAATGTGCAACTCTCCTTAAAAAATTGGTATAATGTCAGAGTAATGTGTGGTGTGTGGGGCAGGATGGACGAGACAGGATAAAGACAGAAAGCGCGGGGGAGTGAGAGAGCGTTACAGGTGGCAGTCACACCTACATCAGGAAAATCCCAGAGGGAACCTCAGCAAATATCCGCGCGGTCCGACCAGTTCTTCGAGGTCATTGTTTAATGTTTTCAAATTGCGCAACTCACCTTCAGAAAGCATAAAGATGCTTAAAATGTTTAAAAGGAAAGGAGGAATGATCATGTTTTTCTGTGCTAGAGTTAACATGACAATATTCACTGAGATCGAACGAAGTTGAAGTTCTGACATGAATGTCTCGACAGGACAGACAACTCTCTGGGAGGGAATTCAGAGACATTGCAATGTGTCTGACACTCTGGGGTGGAGACAGTAAACCCCTCAGGGACAATAAATCTGCAGAAGAATATGTCAAATTAATTCTCATGTT
>NW_025213226.1:25540-28267 GCF_004010195.1 Chiloscyllium plagiosum
AGATAGGAAACTGGTGAAGTCGATGTTAATTTCGCGTGGTCGGAGGATCCCAAGGTGGAAGATGAGGCGTTCCTCCTTCAGGCATCGGGTGGCTTGGACTTGGCAGTGGTGGTGTCCCAGGTCTTGCATGTCTTTGGGACTGTCAGAGTGGGAGTTGAAGTGTTCAACCACTGGGTAGTCGGGTTTGTTTGGTGCCTGTGTCCCAGAGATGTTTCCTGAAACAATCCACAAGATAGTGTCCTGTCTCCAAATGTAGAAGAGACCATTTAGGGTGCAACCGACACTATAGATGAGGTGTTAGGATGCACAGAGAATTATCTGCCAGATGTGGAAGGATCCTTGGGGTCTTTGTCAGAGGAAATGGGGGAGGTGTAGATGCAGGTTTTACACAGCTTGCTGCGATAAGGGAAGGTGTTGAAGTGGAGGGTGGTTTGGTGAGGTGTGTGGAACTAACCAGGCAATTACTTTTGGAATACTCTCTGCGGACTGCTTCCACATTCACTCCGTTACTCCCTGGTGAGGTCCACGCCCCTCCACCAACCGACCCGTCACTCCCTGCACCTTCACCTGCCACCGCATGAAGTGTAAAACCTGCATTCAAACACCTTCCTGCTCACCCCTGTCCAAGGCCCCAAAGGATCCTTCCACATCTGGCAACGATTCTTTTTGTGCATTCAAACACCTCATCTACTGTGCCTTTTGCTCTTGGTGGTGTCTCCTCCACATTGGGGATACAGGACGACAACCGATTCGGGATAAGCAATATGGGTTTGAGCATTCGAATTCGTGTCTGAATGACTTGATGTTTTGAAGAGGTTTGATGAGAAGGCGTTTGGTATGCATTCATCATTGGACAGAGTATTAAGCATAGGAGTTGGGAGAGTATATTGCAACTGTACAGGACATTGGTTAGGCCGCTTTTGGCATATTATGTGCAATTCTGGTCTCCCTTCTATTGGAAGGATGTTCAGAAACTTGAAAGGGTTCAGAACAGATTTACAAGCATGTTGCCAGGGTTGGAAGATTTGAGCGACAGGGAGAGGCTGAATAGTCTGCTGCTGTTTTCACTGGTGTGTCAGAGGCTGAGGGGTGACCTTGTAGAATTTTATAAGATCAAGATGAGAATGGATAGGATAAATAGACAAGGTATTTTCCCTGGGGTGGGGGAGCCCAGAACGAGAGGGGTAGGTTTACGTTGAGAGGAGAAAGATATAAAAGTGACCGAAGGGGCAACTTTTTGCTCGCAGAGGGTGGTGTGTGTATGGAATGAGCGGCCAGAGTAAGTGGTGGATGCTGTTAAATTACAGCATTTGAAAAGCATCTGGATGAGTACATGAAAATGAGTGGTTTGGAGGGATTTGGGCCAGATGCTGGCAGGAGGGACTCGATTGGGTTGGGATATTTGGCCGGGATGGACGGGTTGGACTGAAGAGTCTGTTTCCATGCTGTACATCTCTATGACTCTATGAAAGCAGAGTGGTGGACGTGATCTATATGGACTTCAGTGAGGTACTTGAAAAGGTTCCTCATGGTAAATTGTTTAGCAAATTAAGACCATGTGGAATATCGGGAGAACTAGCCATTTTACTGTAGAATTGGCTCAAAGGGAGAAGACAGAGGGTTTTGGTGGATGGTTCTTTTTCTGTCTGGAGGACTATGACCAGCGGTGTCGCACAAGGATTGGTGCTGGGTCCACAGTGTTCTGTCAATTACATAAATGACTTGGATGTGAATATAAGAGGCATATTTTCTAACTGGAAGATGGTAACAAAGTTGGAGGTGCAGTCGACAGCGAAGAAGCTAACCTCAGAGTACAACAGGATCTTGATCAGATGGGCCACTGGGTTGAGGAGTGGCAGATGGATTTTAATTTAGATAAATGCGAAGTGCTGCAGTTTGGGAGGGCAAATTAGGGCAGGACTTGTACACTTTATAGAGTGGTCCAATGGTGTGTTGCTGAACAAAGGGAGTTTGGAGTACAGATTCATAGTTACTTCATAGTGGAGTTGCAGGTAGACAGGATAGTGAAGAAGGCATTTGGTATACTTTCCTGTGTTGGTCAGAACATTGAGTATAGGAGTTGGAAGGTAATGTTTTGACTGCGCAGGACATTGGTTAGGGCACGTTTAGAATGCTGTGTTCACTTCTGGTCTTCCTGATGTAGGAACGATGCTGTGAAATTTGAAAGTGTTGTGAAAAGATTTATGAGGATGTTGCCAGTGTTGGAGGGTTTGAGCTGCAGGGAGAGGCTGAATTGACTGGGGCTATTTCCCCTGGAGCATCGGAGGCTGAGGGGTAACCTTACAGAAGTTTTTAAAATTAAGAGGGGCATGGAGAGGGTGAAGAGCTATAGACTTTTCCACAGTGTGGGGGATTCCAGAACTGGAGGGCACAGGTTTAAGGAGAGGTGAAAGATTTGGAAGAGTTCTAATGGACAAAATGTTCACGCAGATTCTGGTGTGTGTATGAAATGCGCTGCCAGGGGAATTGGTGGATGTGTGTACTGTTATTTTTAAAAGGCAGCAGGATGGATATTTCAATTGGAAGAGTTTGGAAGGAAATGGGGGAAATGCGAGCAAATGGAACTGGATTAATTGAGGATATTTGGTCTTAATAGACGAGTGGGACCGAAGGGTACTGATCAGCCCCATGATTCTGTGACACTATTTGGAATGTTGCATGGCAACGTGGCCAGTCGCATCCTTCCCAACACCGGGAACTGGTAGA
>NW_025213226.1:29098-30110 GCF_004010195.1 Chiloscyllium plagiosum
TCAGCGCCATGCCCAAGAACAGAGCGTGCATCACACCTGGTATCCAGGTTTTTACCCATAAATGGGGAGGGAGTGGTGCTCCTAAAAGACCAGTGTCTGTTCACTTTGGCCGTGCACTCCTCGCTAGATTTTATGCACACCCCAGCCCCTCTGAGCTATATTCCCAGCACCTTCAGGTAATCTGTCCTGACTGTTTAGTGAATGAAGTATCAGTCAGCCTAGTTCCCACACAACATGGCCTCACTCTTGCCTCAACTTCCCTTGGTTCCTAAAGCCAGTTGGAACTGATCCCAGATGGTCATGATTCTGAGCACTGACAGCGGGTCCCAGCAGAAAACGGCAACAAAATCCGTGTCCGGGGACGCGTTGACCTGCAGGCCTCTACTGCCTGGAATAATCTCCCTTGTCAGGGTCACATCCATCCTGATGGACTCAGCAAAGGGCTGTATACAACACACAAACAAGGCCGGTGAAAGTGGGCAGCCCTGCCTAACTCCGGATCTGACGGAGATGCTTCCAGATCCCACCCGTTTATTGAGACTGCGCGAACAATGTGGTTGAGGAGCAGTCGGATCCAATTGCAGACTCCCTCCCCAAAGCCAACTTTGGAGAGTAAGTCCCACATGGAGGTGTGTGTGATATTCTGTCAAAAACCTTCTCCTGGCCCAGGCTAATGAGGCAGGTGTCCACCCATGACCTGTATGTAGGTGATCATATCCTTCAGGAGTATAAGGCGCTCAGAGAGATTGTCCTGCCCAGTACAACACAGATTTGGTTGGAATGGATCACCGATCCCAGAGAAGACCTGACTCAGTTGGTGATGATCTTAAGACAGTATTTTGTCGTCTACATGCAGCAATAATATTGGCTCCAATTTCTAATTTTCTCCCACCAACCCCTTCCGCTTGTGGATGAGCGTGATGAAAACTTTCCTGATGGATTTGCTCATGGATCCAGCCAGAAACAAACTGTCATACATCTCCTGCAGGTCCTGGCCAGTCAAATCCCACCG
>NW_025213226.1:30288-31524 GCF_004010195.1 Chiloscyllium plagiosum
TGTAGATTTAATAGTGAATGTTGGAACCCTTAGGAGTATAAACATGCAGAGCGCTGTGGGTGTGCAGGTTTACAGATCATTGAAAGTGGCAGCTCAGGTTTTTGAGGTTGTGAAAAAGGCCTATGTCATGCTTGCCTTCACTGGAAGGGACATTGAGGATATGGATAGATGAGTTCCGCTGGAGCATCATAGAACTTAAGTGTGGCCACACTTGCGATACTGTGTGCAGTTCTGGTCACCAGAAGGACGTGGATGCTTTGGAGAGGGTACAGAAAATGTTTACCCGGATGTTACCTGGTATGGGGAAGTTTAGCTGTGAAGAAAGGTTTGACAGACTGGGGCTGTTCACAATAGAATGCAGGAGGTTGAGGGAGCTGATCGAGGTTTATAAGATTTTTACTGGCGTGGACAGAGTGGACAGTATGAGGCGTTTTCCCTGGGTTGAAGGGTTACAGGGGCCACAGGTTCAAGTTGCGAGTGCCCGAGGAAGGAAGCAGTTTAAAAGAGATGTGAGAAACACGTTTTTCACAGAAAGGCTGCTGAGTGCCTGCAATGTGCTGCCAGAGGAAGTGGTGGAAACAGACACGACAGCAGCTTTCAAGAAACACCTGGGCGAATATATGAATAGGAAGGGAAGAGAGGAATAGGAATCCTGTAAGTGAAGACAGTTTTAGAAAGGAAGGACAAAATGATTTGTCACAGGCTTGGCGGGCCGAACGGCCTGTCGCTGTGCTGCGTTGTTCTTAGTTCTCTTCCTCTCTGTGTTCTAAGATCCAAGACGTGAGCAAGCTGCAGCTCCACGAGTTTGTTCCCACACCCTTTCCACAGAGCGAGTGTCAATACCCCTTCCACAGGAGGAGAGAGAGGGAGAGCTATTTGAGACCGTGAAACAGCACTAATTTTAGTTTCTGGCATTACAGCAAATAATCAACACTTGACCAGCATTGCAGAGTAGAAAAGAATCATGAATTAGCTACTGATACATTGCTCTATATGGGATCTTGCTGTGTATCAACTGTCATCATGCCAACTTTGCACACAGTGAGTTTTCTCATCAGCTTACTCCTCATTTTGGAAAATTTTCAAAAAGATCTGGCCTGAAAATCAACTTCTGGCTGATATGTTTAATATTCAGATGTTGGTGAGGGAGACAATCCGTGAGATCTTGCTGTGCCATCTCTAAAAATATTTTCCCTGTCTTTTAATTGATCCCGTTTCTTTTATGGAAATGTGTTG
>NW_025213227.1:0-7002 GCF_004010195.1 Chiloscyllium plagiosum
CTAGTTGGTCGTTCAACCAATCGGAGTGAATGAAGGGCGGGACAATACTCAACCACATGATAAATTTCACTGACAGCACAGTGTTGTTGTGACCAAGGTATAGGCAATGTGTGAAGGTGAAGGGCAGGGGAAAGGAAAGACACATTGACCAGGAAGAGGAGGAAGTTTTCATGGTATGGGATGAGAGGTTTTATGGAACTTAGTGCACATTGTAAAACACAAATTTCAAAATCCAAATTCTGCACCATTTTCCCTCCCTATAATGCATTTTGCACTCCCTGAAATATCAACTGTGTTTCTCCCTCCACAGATACCATTGATCAGTGCCAAAGCCCCATTGCCTGTGGAGAAGGTGATGTTTGAATTCCTTGTACAGCTGCAATTCGTGTGTTGAAGGTGCTCCCACAATGTGGTTGGGTAAGAGCTGTTATAGATTATTCACTCAGCGACAGGGAAGAGTTGACAATGTATGTGCAAATCAACAACAGTTTTTTTTTTATTATCATGTTTATAATTCCACAGAAATACTATTGAGAACTTCTGACATAAGGCCACAGATGGGGATATTAGGTCAGGTGATCAAAAGAATTGCCAAATAAACAGGTTTTCAGGAATACCTCAAAGGAGGAAAGCAGGTCTGAGGGGGTTAGGGTGGGAATTCCAGATCGTGTTGCCTTGGCAACAGTAGAAACAGCTGGACGGTTGAAGCAATGAATAAACACATCGTTGGGAGTCTGAAAGAAAATGAGTTGTCGGGGTCTCACAGGTTGTGTGGTGCTGGGAGACAGGGGTGTTCACAGCCAGGAATTACATCAAGGGTGAGAATTTTAAATTGTTGTTATGTCCTTCTCTCCCATTCTGCTGCAAACTAATATTTGACCCCACCGTTGTTGGAAAAACCTGCTCCATCTCGACTCTCCCTTTCCTTTCTGAATTCCTTATATTTGATGTCCCTCAAGGATCTCGCCTTGGTCCGTTCTGTTTCTCACCGACACACTGCCAGGAGGTGACATCGTCCAAAAGCACCGTGTTAGGTTTCACATGTACACTGACAATGCCCAGCTCTCCCTCCCCATTATCCCTCTCCATTACTGAGTTATCAAACTGCTCATCACACTGCCACTACGCGATTGGCTGCAATTTCCTACAACGGACCGTTGCAATGATTAAACCCATTGCCTTCAGTTGCTATTACAAATTACTTTCCCTTACTGCTGAGCCCCTCCCTCTCCCTGGGAACTGTCTGAGGCAGAACTGCACTCTTCACAATATTGCTCTCATATCTGACCCCAAGGAGACCTTCTGATCAGACACCTACACAGTCACAAACACCAGGAATTCCAATCTCTTAAAATGTTGCTGATCTCCACCTCATTCCAGCTCCATTGCTAATGAAACCCCTGATTCGTGTTGGTGTTGCCTTAAACTTGACGAATCCAAAACAGAACCCATGATTCCTTGACTGACTCAGAATCTGGTTCCAGACTCCCGCATGATGGGAAACATCACACGGTGGCACAGTGGTTAGCACTGCTGCCTTACAGCGCCAGAGACCCGGGTTCAATTCCCGCCTCAGGCGACTGACTGTGTGGAGTTTGCACGTTCTCCCCGTGTCTGCGTGGGTTTCCTCCGGGTGCTCCGGTTTCCTCCCACAGTGCAAAGATGTGCAGGTCAGGTGAATTGGCCATGCTAAATTGCCCGTAGTGTTAGGTAAGGGGTAAATATAGGAGTATGGGTGGGTTGCGCTTCGGCGGGGCAGTGTGGACTTGTTGGGCCGAAGGGCCTGTTTCCACACTGTAAGTAATCGAATCTAATCTAATCCACTCAGTATTTACCCTGTCAAACTCCTTAAGTATCCTGCAGGTTACAATGAGATCCCCTCTCATTCCTCCCAAATCCAGTGAGTAGAGTCCCAACTTCTTCAGTCTTTTCTTAAAAAATAATTCCTGCAAACCAGGGATCATCCCAGTCAATTTTCTGTGAAATGCCTCTGATGAAATGATGTATTTCCTTAAATAAAGGGACCAAAACTTCTGTCATTTCTCCAGGTGTGGTCTGACTCGCACTTTATAAAGTTCCTCTCAGGTATATCCTCCAAACAACTTCCTTTCAACTTGCACAGATGTTGTTGGAAATGCTCAGCGGGTCATGCAGCATCTGTGAATGAAAATCAGTTAAAGTTTCTGGTCTGGTCACCCTTCCTCAGATACGTTAACTCTAATTTATTTTCGCACCTGCTGTTAGACCTGCTAAGCTTTTTCCAGAAACTTCTGTTTCTCTTCCTGGTTTCCAGCATCTTCAGTTGTTTCGGTTTTCACAGCCTTTAAACTTGCCATCTCTTCTCTAGAATTTGTCATTTCCACATTGGAAAAAAGATTCACATTTGTTTGGTCTCCCCTACCCTGGGAAAAAATGTTCTGGAGTACAGTTCTGCTGCTGTTGATGTCCCACAGTGCCTCAGAGATACCCAGTTTGAGATCCTACATCTCTTCGAAGTCTGTCCCATTTAGAACGGTGATAGTGTCACTCAACACAGTGGAGGTTTTTCTCAACTTTAAGCCTAGATTTGTGTCTCCAAAAGGAATGTGTGATGGTCGCTCGTACTGATACTGTCATGGACAGATGTATCTGCAGCTGGTCAATTCATAACAATGAGATCAAGTATGTTTTTCCCTCTTGTTGGTTCCTTCACCACCTGCTGCAGACTCAATTGAGCAGCAATGTCCTTCAGGACCTGCCCAGCTCAGTCTGTAATTCTGTTGCAGAGGTAGTCTCGATTGTGGATATTGAAATCCTGTACCCGGAGTACGTTTGACACCATTTTATTGCCTCAGTGCTTCCTTCAAATGTTGTTCAACATGAAGGAGAACTGATCCATCAGCCAAGGGAGGACAGGACGTGGTAATCAGCAGGAGCCATGAGACGTCCTGGTGTCCGGAGTCAATGCTGAGTACTCCCAGGGCAAATCCTTCCTATCTGTGCCACGACCTCTGCCTGGTCTATCCTGCTGGTGGGGCAGGACATATCCAGAGATTTCAGAAGAAAGTGAAGACTGCAGATGCTGGAGATTAGCGTCAAGAGTCTGGTGCTGGAAAAGCACAGCAGGTCAGGCTGATGAAGGGCTGAGGCTCGAAACATCGATTCTCCTTCTCCTCGGATGCTCTCTCACCTGTTGCGCTTTTCCATCACCACAATCTCAATATCTTGGAATGGTGATGGTGGTGTCTGGTCATTGTCTGTAAGGACTGTTTCCATGAGTATGACTATGTCAGGCTGGTCCTTGATTGGTCTGTGAGACAGCTCTGCACATTTTGGCACCAAAGTCCAGATGTTAGTATGGAGGACATTGCACCATCGAGAGGGCTGATTCTGTGGTTGTATTTTCTGGTGCCTTCTTAGATGCCGAGTGGTCCATCGCGTTTCATTACTTTGTTGAAAGTTTGCAGTGATTATTTCAGTGAGTAGCTTGCTGGGCGACTGTCAGGTTGGCAGGGTTTTTTACGCCATTGACAATGATTCCATGGAGATCAGGAGATTCCTAATTCCAGTTATTTTTTCTTGAATTCAGATTCCACCATCTGTCAAGATGGGATTCAAACCAGGACTTCAGTCGTTTGTTTTAATATTTTGGATAAAATTTAAATACATTAGGTTTGTTCACTCACTTTAAATATCACTTACCCAGGTTTTGTTCCTTTGTGAAACACTGTCCATCATCCTGTCCCCTCCATCCTTTTCTCCAACAACAAGACTTTGGAGCACAAAGAGTTTATCTGTTACTAAGACTGAGATAATCCGATCTGCTGCTTCCCTCCCTCCCACTAGCCCACTGAGTCAAACTGCCTCACGTAGTGTTCCTGCTTTTTGTCCTAAATTTACATCTTCCTCCAATCTCTTGTGAAGCCTTATCAGAGCTCATCTTGACCTTTACCCTAATTTCACTAAACTAAAAACTTTCCAACTTTCTTTCCTCCTCCTCCTCCTCCTCATCATCAGTCCCCCTCACCGATTCACAGATATTGTTCCTTGTTCTGTCTTTTCTGGTTATGTCCTTCTCTCCCAAAATCCTGCTCCATCTCCACTCTCCCTTTCCTTTCTGAATTCCTTGCATTTGGTGTCCTTGTTCCCTTCTGTCTCTCACATACAGACTGCCAGATACTGCCAGGAGATGACATTGTGCAAAAGCACCATGTTAGGTTTCACATGTACACTGACGATGCCCATCTCTCCCTCCCCATCATCCCTCTCCATTACCCCACTGTTACTAAGTTATCAAACTGCTTACCACATTCCCACTACTCGATTATGCGCAGTTTCCTCCAATGAAACATTGTAGTGGTTAAACCCGTTGCCTGACAAATTCCTTTCCGTTACTGCTGAGCCTCTCCCTCTCAGTGGGAACTATGCAGCAGAACTGCACTCTTCACAGTATTGCAGTTATATCTGACGCGAAGCTGACCTTCTGATCAGACATCTACACAATCACAAACACCAGGAATTCCAATTTCTTAAACATTGCTTATCTCCTCCTCAGCCCAGCTCCATTTCTACTGAAACCCCTTACCCGTGTCTGTGTTGCCTTAAACTTGACGAATCCGAAACAGAACCCTTGATTCTGTGACTGACTCAGAATCTGGTTTCAAACTCCCCCGTCAGTATTTACCCTCAGACACATCAGTATTTATTCTGTCAAACCCCTTAAGAAACTGGTGGTGTGGTCTGATTGTAGCTCGTGGAAATGGCAGAGGATGATGTGTTGTATCTGGGTGGAAGGTAAGGACTTGGGGGGGTGTTCTATCCTTGTTGCAGTTGGAGGTGTGGGTTTCAAAGGCAGAGGTGCGGGAAGTGGAGAAGATATAGTGGATCATATTGAACACATGGGAGGGGAAATTGCAGTCCTTGAAATACGGTGCCATTTGGTATGTTCTGGCCTCACAGGAACACTGCACTAAGCATGAGACAGAGATGTTGGCCAGGGAACAGGCTCGTGTGTTAAAGTGGCAGGCAGCTGGAAGCTCGGGGTCTGTTTTAGCAACAGAACGTAGATCATCAGTCGCCATTTCCGCCACCTCCACTGAGATGCTGCCAGACACAGGTTCCTGTCCCCTCCATTAACAACAATGCACCCTCCAGCCAGATCTTAATCCACTCCTTTGTCTTTCCAAATGTTCTGGTCTCTCTTTGGGTTCTGTTCCTGCCTATTATTTACTCTTTCACCCCTATCTCCTGCAGTATAAAGATCTGCAGGTTAGTTGAATTGGCCAAGCTGAATTTCCCATAATGTTCAGGGATGTGTAGGTTAGGTGCATTAGTCAGGAGAAATATACTTTAATAGGGTAGGGAAATGGGTCTGGGTGGGATACCCTTCGGAGGGACGCTGTGGAACGTTTGGGCCGAATGGCCTATTTGGACACTGTCAGGATTCTAATTTTCCCAGCTCCTGTCAGTTCTGAGGAAGGGCCACTGGACAGATTTCTGT
Source organism: Chiloscyllium plagiosum (assembly GCF_004010195.1). Taxonomy (NCBI): domain Eukaryota; kingdom Metazoa; phylum Chordata; class Chondrichthyes; order Orectolobiformes; family Hemiscylliidae; genus Chiloscyllium; species Chiloscyllium plagiosum. The sequence continues at coordinate 5,480 of NW_025213227.1, forward strand.
TCCCAGATGCTGCCAGACCTGCTGAGCTTTCCCAGCACCTTTCTGCTTGTTGTTCCTGATTGACACCATCCATACACCTTCTGGGTTATATTCAGACAGGGGGAGGATCCCACCACTGACCTCACAATGGGCTCCAGCTGATTGATGGCAGCTTCGGACCAATCGGAAAAGGTGGCAGGACTGGTGGATGAAGTGGAACCAGCTGGTCATCCAAACAATGGGAGTGAATAAGGGGCGTGGCCAATGGGATGACACGTCACCAGTAACTCAGCCGATGCAGTGCCACGCGACTCGGCCATTGTTGAATGTGGGAGACGCAAACAGGGAAGGGAAGAGTGGCCTTGGAAACAGGGAGATAATGAATCACTTTGGGAAGTTTTAATTACACTCTGTGTGGTTCGTAAGTCTGAATTAGAAACTCTTAATCTCGCTTTTGCAGCAGATGGGAAAATGGCTGCGGCCCTCAGGCGGTGAAAGGTCCTGAGATATGGCCGCCATTTTTATTGGAGGTAAGGTACAGTGAGGCGCATGTGCATGTCCCCTTCCTAGGATGGGGATGGGGGGGGGGGGGGGGTGGGGGGAGGGCGTGTAACTTGAAGAGAGGCATTTACATGTCAAGCACATACTTTTTTCTTGGTATGTCTTTATATTCTTCCTGAACTGACTGTGCGTTTTGTTTTGTGAATTCATTTCAGAGGATATTAAATCAGAATAATTGAGGTTGTGATCTCAAAAGCAAGTTTTTACAGTCAATGGAGTCATCAGGATCTGAATATCATAGGCATTTAACTGTGGAAGGAGAAAGGTTTGTCTGTTCTGTTTGTGGGAAGATATCTCCAATATTTTTGTTAAGCAGAAAGATGTACAAATTCGTGGTTGAATCACCCTTTGGGTGTGTGCTCTGTTCTGGGCCCTGCAGCAGAGGAAGGAGATATTGGCCTGAGAGGGAGCACGGATTTATCCAATTTACACCTTGTTTCTTTGTAAGTACTCTCAGATTTAGACCCAATCACCCACTTCATTATGTTAACCTGTAAACTTCATGTTTTCAATTTCCTGCAAACTTCCCACTAAAAATCATTTTGGACTCAAATTCCAATACCTTTTCAGGTGGAATGTTCCAGCTTCTGACAACTGTCTGTTCATTCAGAAACTGCTGAGGTCCATGTTGACTCTGGGGTTACAAAGGTGAGCTGCTGTCCCTGAGCTCCCATTGAGATGCATTGGAACAGTACAGGAGGCTGAGGGCAATGTCGGTATGAGCAGACAATGAAAATGACAGGGCTGCATTATGAGGGCTGCTTGGCTCAATGAGAGTGTTCTGGAGATGTGTGTAATCAGACTGATGTGAGACAGGGAGAAGGTGAAGCTGAAACTCAGTTTTAGTTCAGGCCGTTCAGAAATTCACAGTCCCAGTGGGAATAGCCAACTTGTCAGTGATACCTGCGGAGTAATTACGTTTTTAAAAGTACGACATATCAGCTTAAGTAAAGATTTTTAAAATTATAATGGGCATGTTTGAA
>NW_025213227.1:12856-29169 GCF_004010195.1 Chiloscyllium plagiosum
ATTGGGCACAGGAGAGGCAATGCAGCCCTTTGAACCAGCTCCACCATTTAATACCATGATGATTGAGCTCACCTCCGTCTCAGCTGGATTTTCCCGCCTGCTCTCCTTCACCCTTCAACTCATTGCAAATGAAACATCTGTATCTCTGCATTAAATTTGCTCATTGCCCAGGCATCCACTGCATTTTGAATAGGGAATTCCACAGATTCACAGCACATTGAGATAAGTACATTCTTCATTATGAGAATAGAATAGAATCCCTACAGTGTAGAGACAGGGTATTCGTCCATGGAGTCCACACCAACCCTATAATGAGCATCCCATTCAGACTCACCCATTTCCTGTATTTTCCATGGTTAATGGCTTAACCTGCACAGGCATGGACACTGTGGGAATTTAGCATAGCCAATCCACTTATCCTGCACATCTTTGGACTGAGAGATGAAACTGGAGCACCCAGAGGAAACTTGCACAGACACGGGGAGAACGTGTAAACTCCACACAGTCGCCTAAGGCTGGAATCAAATCCAGGACCCTGACGCTGTGAGTCAGGAATGCTAACCATTGAGCCAACTCTTCGTAAAGTCTGCTTCTCCCATTAACCACCCCACGCCCCAGTTGGCTGAATCTATATTCCTTACATCAAAAAATCAGGTTGTGGAAGCAGATGACTCAGTAAAACCCAGTGACAGTCCATATGTTCTGTGTGTCTGAATGGGAATCCTATACACAACCCTCCAGCCTACACTTTTCAATCACTTTCCAGATAGGGCTCCAGTGGCTTCATGGGGACTACAACTCCCACAAGCCCTGAGGCAGGGACCACACGTGTGTGGGGAAACCCAGCACTGTACATGTACAGAATGTGGGCGGGTTTTGGAGCATGTACTTAGGGTAAGTATACTTTGCGGAAAGTATTTCACACTGTGATCGGCTGGAGGAGGAATGCATCTGCTCATAGTATTGGTCAGTTGGGGGGTCAAAGTGTCACTACACCCATGTAGGACCACTCTCCATCCCCAATTCATTGTAATGGTGGGAATCAACTAATGGGAAACAAAGAAGGATCTGACCCATTCTCCCAGACTGAAGGTTCCTCTTCTGACCAGGATTTGTCGCCTCCCTTTCTGTTTCCTTTTGTTTCATTCTGCTGTTACATTATTGACTTGCAGCAACTGAAGGGAAAGGAAGTGAACCCAGAAAGGGTGCAGAGTCTAACCAGGGACGGGAAGTGGTGCCATGGATCTGTTTATCAGTAACTCCATGAGAATGGGGAGGGTGTACATTAGGGGATAGCAGAGTCAGAATGGTAGGAGAGAGTAATTGGGCTGGAGGGTTATATCTTTGGGGGAAGAAAGGGGAAACAGATATTCCAGAAAAACGAGAATTGTCTGTTCTGACTTTCTAATCTGTACATATTCCTTTATACAGGGTGCTAGATGGTGAAGATTTGCAGACTGAAATCTCAACATCATGTGCTGATCGTGATAAAGTTAACCAGAATTTGAAGAACCAAAGATAGAGAATCACTCGGCCAAAATCCTGCAACACTCGCCCTCCCAGCATTGTCGGTTTATCTGCGCCAAGTGGACTGTGAATGGTTCAAGACAGCAGCTCACTCCCATCTTCTCAAGGGTAACTATAGAAGGGGAGTAAATGCTGGCTGAGCCAGTGATGCCCATATTCTGGAAATGGTTTCTATCTCTAGTTGCTGAAACCTGGTTGATGTTACTGCAGGATGATGAGGGACGCTGAGTGCATCCTTCAGGAAGAGCACCATCACATTACCCCTGCCTCCCCCACACAGTAACACCGCAACGTCACTGGAACAAAAGGCAGTGAAGCTAAAGGAGGACTTAGATATAGTTATTCGAGGTAAAGTCATGAAAGGGGATTGGAACACAGCAGGAACAGGATACTGAGCTGGTTGGTCAGCTGTTTCCCATTGAATGGTGGAGCAGGATTGAAAGGCTGAATGGCCTCCTCCTGCTGCTATCTCCCAGGTATGTATATAGTCATGGAGCCCAGGTAGGAAGAAGTGGGCAGGAATTCTCCAGGACATTGCACTTCCACAACTGTTTTCAGTGAGGGACGGTTTGATGGATTTTATTTAACATTTATCTTGAACACAAGGTCTGTAAATTTTGGCTTTCAAATGTTGTAAAAGTCTTTTGCACAGCAAATAAAATTAAAGAAAATAAATTAAACTGTCTGAATATAACAGTTTTAAAGCTTTCAACCTCAATTCTCCAGGAGATTGCACTTCTACAACTGTTTTCAGTGAGGGATGGTTTGATGGATTTTATTTAACATTTATTTTTAACACAAGGTCTGTAAATTTTGGCTTTCAAATGTTGTAAAAGTCTTTTGCACAGCAAATAAAATTAAAGAAAATAAATTAAACTGTCTGAATATAACAGTTTTAAAGCTTTCAACCTCTGCAAAACAAAATCCTGTCTATTCCCGGACACCATCACTTTCCAGCTACTCAAACTCCAGGGAAATATTCCCTCCCTGTCTGAACCTTGGGTTTGATTTAACTGCTTTTCAGTTCTCGTTCTGTGACCTGTGAAGCGTTCTTTTCCCCCATTTCTCCGACCCAGAAATGTTATCACAGCAACCTTCCCACCATCAAAGTCATCATTATGCCATTTTGCTTTTGGTTAACATATAAACACCAGCGGTGCAAAAGTGAGGAACGCAGATGCTGGAAACCAGAGCCTAGATTAGAGTGCTACTGGAAAAGGGCTTTTGCCAAAACGTTGATTTTCTGGCTCCTCGGATATGCCTGACCTGCTGTGCTTTTCCAGCATCACTCTAATATAGACATATAATCACCAGCAGTAAACCATTTTTGTAACCAATGGAATATTTCCAAACAAAGCCCATTACGGGCCAAGCAAACCATTATAAGTGACAGAGTGCGAAGGGACTAAATCAAAGTAGAGTTGTGGGGAGGGGGCAGCGGTGTAGATAAAGCACTATATCTCCTGCGGTGCCCACCTCTATCTGAAGGCATCGAAAGCATTGATACACACCAAATGTTCCTTCTCCAAGGACACCCTGCTGTGTAGCCTTTATCCTCAATCATAGAATAGAATCCCGACAGTGTGGGAGGAGAGCATTGGCCCATCAAACCCCACCGACCATCCGAAGAACATCACGCCCAGAGTACTCCATCCCTGTAACACTGCATTTCCCATGGCTGATCCACCTAGTCTGCACATTCCTGGACGCCGTGGACAAGTTAGCCTTCGCATCTTTGGGCTGTGGGAGGAAACCAGAGCACCTGGAGGGGACCCACACTATCCTGGGGAGAATGTGGGAACACCACACAGGCAATTGACCAAGGCTGGACTCCAACCTTGTACCTGATGCTGTGAAGCAGCTGTGCTACAATCACAATTTTAATCAAAGCAGATGATCCCTGTTCATTGTCACATTGCTGTTTGTGGAGACTTACTGCCCAGAGAGACATCCTGAGGTTCGGAAAGTGGCAATGTAAGTTCAGTCAACTCCAGCCCAGTTAATGTGGTTAACAACAACAACATCAATACTCCAGCAGTGTCATCATGTACAAGGTCCACTCCTGACTCTGATGTACAGTAACATTAGAATCAGAGTCCTGCAGTCCACATGGAGCAGGTGGATGACCACGTACCTGTGTGCACTCACTGGTCTCTCAATCGTGTTGAAGACGCAGCAAATCCCTTGTCACACAGAGAGGGAAACAACTCCTACCCAGTGTGAACACGCTGGGGTCTCAGGGGATGGGATGAATAACTGAATCCCTTTTCCTACACTGAGTATCTGAATGGCCTCTCCCCTGTGTGGGCTCACTGGGACTTCGCAAGTGGTGCATTTGTGTGAATCTCCCCACACACTGGGAGCAAGTGAATGGCCTTTTCCCAGAGTGACCTCGCTGGTGTTTCAGCAGGTCACTGAGTGAATCCTTTCCCACAAACTGAGCAGGTGAATGGCCTCTCCCCAATGGGAATGCACTGATGTCTCCGCAGGTGAGAGACTTGAATGAATCCTTTCTCACACATGGAGCAGGTGAAGGATCTAAATCCGCTGTGCCATCTCTGGTGCCTCAGCAGGTTGTAAGATCGAGTATTTCCTTCCCATACATGGGGCAGGTGAACGGCCTCTCCCCAGTGTGACTGTGTCAGTCAGTGTCGCGCTGGGAGGTGTAAGTGAATCCTTTCCCACAGTCCTTACATTTACACAGCCTCACCCTGGTCCAAACACATTGGTGTCTTCCCAGATCACATGACCAGTTAAATATTCGACCACATGCATAATATAGGAATGATTTTTCTGGCCTGGGAATGCTGCTTTTCCCTTCCATATTACCGGTAAGGATCAGGACCTGCGGAATTGGACGACTCTGCAGTTGATGTTATGTTAAAGCTGAGTTTCCCATCTGGGAACTCTCTCTCTCTGTGTAAAACAAGGTATCATTACTACAACTCCCAACACCAGCTCTCCGTTCAGTTCCCCTGAATTTCTAAATTTGGACTAATGCAATGACCTACTTAATGTGCCTTTCTCTCACTTGTATCTGAAAGTAAGTTGGGGCCATTTTGAATAACTTTATACACTTTAACAGCAGAACTCGTACTTACTCTGTCATTTCCGATTTGTAACCCATGGGAAATTTGTTACCATCTCCGATGACCGTTATAATGCTCTGACCACTTCTCTGGAGCCAGTGCACAGACCTTATACTTACACAGACTCACCCTGTCCAAACACATTGGTGTCTTCCCAGATCACATGACCAGTTAAATATTCGACCACATGCATAATATAGGAATGATTTTTCTGGCCTGGGAATGCTGCTTTCCCCTTCCATATTACCGGTAAGTATCAGGACCTGCGGAATTGGACGACTCTGCAGTTGATGTTATGTTAATTTGAGTTTCCCATCTGGGAACTCTCTCTGTGTGTAAAACAAGGTATCATTACTACAACTCCCAACACCAGCTCTCCGTTCAGTTCCCCTGAATTTCTAAATTTGGACTAATGCAATGACCTACTTAATGTGCCTTTCTCTCACTTGTATCTGAAAGTAAGTTGGGACCATTTTGAATAACTTTATACACTTTAACAGCAGAACTCGAACTTACTCTGTCATTTCCGATTTGTAACCCATGGGAAATTTGTTACCATCTCCGATGACCTTTATAATGGTCTGACCACTTCTCTGTAGCCAGTGCAAGTCAATCCTAACAATTCAGCTTTGTATCTGAACGGGATGCCCCCACAACAGTAGGCGCTCTGACACTCAATGCCCATCATTTAAGTTATTTCTCTTATAGCCCCTCATGTGTCTGGCAATCTAGCAATACAATCGAAAATATTTTATACAGTAATCTTTTCAGTCTCAATTGCCAGTTCCAGCCAGTAACATGCCAGTGAATTGAATTCTAACAGCAGCATTGCCCTGGCAGAAGAGATTGAGGAGAATGAAGCTGTCTTCTCTGGACTATCTAAACATTAAACACTTCAAATGAACAAACATCTTAAAGAGATCAATATGGTAGACACAGCAAGGATGTGTGCCTTGGCTGGTGTGTCTGGAATGAAATCAGCACGAACTGTGGTATCTTTACCCAGCATCCCCTTTAGCTGCATAAATGTTTAAGATTTATTTGCTACTCTAATTCCAATCTCTTGATCACTCCCACTTGTAACTGCTGTAATGTTGGTGGCCGTGCAAATTTATAACATTTGATTTATTCCATCCCAAAACCTCTCTGTATAGGTGTCTCACATTTGTTCACCGAGACTCTCATTCAATTTGACCTCTTCGCAATCCCTGCGCTGATAATTCCTAAGAGGGCTCAGAATGAAATGTTCACAGAAGGACAAAAGGAGGCTGATTGTCTCGCGATCTACTCTCTCTAGATCCCTCTTTGAGGTATATTTACCCAGTATCCCCTGGGATGTTGAATACGTGGGCAGCACGGTGGCACAGTGGTTAGCACTGCAGCCTCACAGCGCCAGAGACCCGGGTTCAATTCCCGATTCAGGCGACTGACTGTGTGGAATTTGCACGTTCTCCCAGTGTCTGTGTTGGTTTCCTCCGGGTGCTCAGGTTTCCTCCCACAGTCACAAAGATGTGCAGGCCAGGTGAATTGGCCATGCTGAATTACCCGTAGTGTTAGGTAAAGGGATAAATGTAGGGACATGGGTGGGTTTTGCTTCGGCAGGTACTGGGTTCAGTACACCATCTAGCCTCGCTGTACTCCAGTGAATACACACTGGGGAGAGGCAATTCACCTTCTCTGAATGTGAGAAGCCACGCACTCAGATATCCAGCTTGATGAAACATCGGCGAGCTCACAAGTAATTGGAATTGTTTAGTTTGTTCATGGGATCACGGCATCACTTGCTGGGGCAGCATTTGCCATCCATTCTAACTGCCCAGGAGATGGTTCAGAGTCAACCACATTATTCAGGGTCTGGATTCACATGTAGGCTGGACCAGGTCAGAATGAGCACAATTTCCCAGACCCAGTGACATGAAGATTTCTGGTCTATTATCCGATTTCAGAAATATTAATGAATAATGTTTGCAGTTGAATTAAAAGTGAAAGAACAAAATGTGTTTTATTCTGATTGAGCACATCCTCCTGTTTTCTCAGTTGTTATTGACAATCTCATTCCCCCCGCACCAGAACCTGTTCCAGAGAGTGTTCCAGAAAAGGCAGAATGGTCAGCAGCAGCTGGTCACCTGACCCGTCACTGGTCCCAAAGGTGCATCTCCGTAGATGCTGCCAGATCTGCTGAATTTTTCCAGCAATGTCTGCTTTTGTTCCTGATATCCCAGCATTTGCAGCTGATCAGTTTTTTAATATTCATCTTGTCTGTTGCAGAGGAGTTTATTGATGAGTTTGGAGGGTTTTGAAAATTGCATGTTAGGCCACAAATCAGCCATGATCATCCTGAATGGCAGAGCAGGGTTGAGGCGCTGAATGGCCTCCTCCTGTTCCAATGAAAGTTGTCCATCTGCAGCTTGTGGCAACATTTCCCCTCACTGCTCACTTCACATTCATGTCGAACACACTGTTACTGACTGAACAAACCTCCTGTGTTTGAACTAAACCTGCTAATGTTCAGTGGCACCCTCTCCTGCCACCCGGGTTTAACTCTCATTATGGAATGCTGTCTCGTGTTACTGCGGGAATGCCCACAAGGACTAATCCTGGAGTCTGTATCCCCGGGATCCACAAAACCTGTTTATTTCCTCCTTCCTCTTTCATTCTGGCTATTGAAATGTCAGTTTCAATCCATTCTCCTGTCATGCTCTTCAACATGTCCATGTGGGTGGACTGTAGGCAGCTGGGATTTAATGAAGAGAAGTGGCGATTAGGCAGAAACACTAAGAGAGGTGACAGCAAAGAAAGCTCTCATGATAACAGCAAAGTTTCTCCGTGATCCAGTGAGTGGTGAGGCACCTGAGTTTTTGGGGGAGGCAGATTCAATCAGGGATTCGGGAAAACACTCAGACAATGACCTATCCATCTGATTGTTAACTCAGACAGATAGGCAGAAAGAGAGATGCACATTTCGATAGCACCTTTGATAACCTGGGGCAATGAAACATGCTTCCAACCCAATGATTCAACCTCAAATCTCTGAAAATACAGATGCAAAGCTTCCTACTTGTACCAGGTTGTCTCTCAGCCTCCTCGTTTCTTAAGAAAAGAGTTTTAAGCTGTTAAGCTTTTCCTTGTGATTATAATATCTGCGTTTCTGTCAGAATTGTGACTAAACCTTTATTTTCCTGTTGTGTGTGATGCCAGTAGCAGAAACAGTTCCGGACTTGTGAGGGGTTTCGGTTGGAGTATTTATATTTACAAATTCATTCCCACCCTCACAAACAGTGTGAAATTGATGTAAAACTGAAGGAAATGATTGAGTGAGAACTCAGAGAAACACAAAACGCAGCGTGTGTACCTGAGCTGAATGAACCTGGCATGAGGAAAATGTGACAACAATCACAATTAGTTAGAAGCACAGCATCCCTTAGGCGCACAAGCAGGCTATTCGGTCCATCGAGTCTGCAATGACCTGCTGTCCCACCCTACCCCCATAACCTCACATTTATCAGGGCTAACCCAACCCACCTAACCTACACACTACAGGCTATGTTAGCACGGACAATCCATCAAACCTGCACATCTGTGGGAAGGTCTCAAATTATGTCTAACTGCTCAGAATTGTGGATGAAGACTCAAAATACTTTATTCTGACGCAAATCCTCTTTTCTTTTCAAAATAAAATCTGGGGGAAACTGCAGCCAGAAAGATTTCCGATTATCTCATGAGGAAGAGAATTCAAAACTCGTGCCACTGACCCAGGGGGCGCAGTGAAGTCACAGAGGTCTGGGAATCAGAAATGTAACAATTTGTGAGCAAGGTGGGGGTGAGACAAGGACAAAAAGACAGTCTGTCACACGGGGGAAGGCAGGAGAGATTAAACAGCAGAAATGGTAGTCCCTCAAGGCCACAGGGAATGGAATTAGGGCTGGGAAAGAAACCAGGAAACAAGGTGTGCAGCTGTGAAAGATATTCATTATAAAAACAGATTATAACAACATAGAGGGCAGAGTTCACAGTCTGAAATTGTTGCTCTCGTTGGTGAGTACAGAACGCTGTAAAGCCTGGGTAGTTATATTACAGCCAACACATGCAGGATGGGCCACGTGGCCTCAATCTGTGCTGTAACTTTCTGATAAATTTATTCTGACATTTGGAATTCAGGTCGGATGATGTTCATAAATTCTCAAATTGGACTTGACTTTAATATCCTGGAGAAATGTCAAATAAATCACAATGATCCCATTCTGCAGACTTTAGTCCACAGCCCTGTGTGCTCCAGCATTTCAGTTACATCCATGTCCTTTTATTCCAATGTGATGCTGGTTACTGCCTCTGCCACCCCATCAATGAGTTCCTGCTCCCCACCATCTCCGAGTGAAATGAATTCTTCCCTCCCCTTCTTTCTGTTCTTCAGCATTTTATCAATTCAATTAAATCTCAGCTCATCCTCCTCGGAAATCATCCCCAATCTATCCAACCTTTCCTCAGAGCAGACATTCTCCAATCATGGAAACATTCTGTTCAGTCTCCTGTGTACCCCCTCTGGTGTGATCACATCAACCCTGGAATAAGAGGATCAGAAGTATGTGCAGTACTTTAACCGTGGTCAAACGAGTGTTCCTGACATTTCCCACGGCACCTCCGTGTTGTTGTGGCTGTCGCTCACACAAGAAGGGTCCTGGTGTTCCCACATGGAACTGGATGTGCACTCCATGAGGCTGGGATTCCCTACCATGTGTTTATTTGTTCACTAATCCTAAATTAACTTCAGATTAAAACAACATTATCAGCTACCCACCAATCAACTTCTTCCATTGTACTCAAGTCACCTTACTTTTTTATTACTATCTAAACACAACAGGCTTTAAGTTGCTGATCAAGTATTCAGATGTCTCCACTGTTACAATCACTTGAAGATTATATTTACCTTCAGCTACATTTGGTGAATTGAACAATGATTGTAAATATATGAATATCAAAAGGACTTGAGTTTTATGATAATTAATCCAGTCTGACATTCTTGTTGGTTAATATCTTGAAGAGAACTGTCCTCAGAACTCCAGCTGTGCTCTGACTTCATTCACAACTGGATTTGGTTGGACTGCAGATCTTAGATCTGTTCTGTTGTTTCCCGGATTTCTTCACTCTGTCTATCACTTGCTGCTTATGCTGTTTGGCACACAAGTAGTCCTCTTTGGGAGCTTCCAATCATCATCAGAAACAAACCCCAGGATACATGGTTCGGAGATGGATGTCAATAGCCAATCAACATCCAAATCCTGCAATCATTGAGCAAACGTTTGTGTGATTACCCAGTTCTGATGAACCAGAAAATCACTGTTTACTCTGTGCAGATGGACAGCGATGTGGGGAAGTATTGGCCGAGTGGTATTGTCGCGAGACAATTAATCTAAAACCCCAGATAGTGTTCTGAAGACCAGGGTTCAAAGCCTGCTGCAGCAGATGGGGGCGATTTGAATTCAATAAAAAAAAACTTGTGAATTTAGAGTCTAATGATGACCATTAATCGATTGTCAGAAAAACCCATCTGGTTCACTAATGCCCTTTCAGGAAGGAAGCTGCCATCCTTACCTGGTTTGGCCAACATTGTGACTTCAGACCCACAGCAATATGGTTGACTCTTACCTGCCCTACCGGGCCAGCGACACCCTCATCCTGTGAATGAATAAAGGAAAATAAAAATCGGTACCCAGTGTGAATCTGTGCATGTTCAACAATGTTGTGAACATTTCCAAAGCTAAGATCTCTATGTGCACAATTTTGTGAGCCGCCAAAACCATTGTTCATTACTTGGCGTGAAAAAGAGAAAAAAATCCTTGAACTGTGGCGATCAGTAGGATGGATACCTGAGTGAATCCCATTCCTCTCCCCCCCCACCCCACCCCACACACATACACACACAGAGCAGGTGAACAGCTCCCCAGTCTGACTGGTTTGGCCAGTTTCCAGGTGGGATGGGTAAAAAATTCCCTTCTGGCATTCCCCAAATTTCCAGAGTCGATCCCTAGTGTGGCTGCACTGGTCTTTTGCTATTTCAGACAAATGCTAGCAGACTGTTACATAGACCGTTAGCCTGCTCCCCCCAACCCCCCCCCCCCCCCCCCCCCCCCCCCCCCCCCCCATGAAACAATGTGGAGGGACAGCCTGTGTTGGTCTGAGTAGGAACACTGAGCAGATTTACCTGAATGACAACTTAATCGGCGACCAGAGCAAGTTAAGCAAGTCCAAATAAAATGCATTATAGCACAGAAAGAGGCCCATCAAATCCAAGCTGGCTCTCTGTAGCCGAATCCAATATTCTCATTCCCATACATACCCCAAACTCTGCAAGTTTATTTCCCTCAGAACTGATCTAATTGTTTTTATCAATCATTGATCTTCTCTACTTGCACCGCCATTATAGGCAACATGTTCTGCATATTTTCAGCCAATACAGTCAGCAGAAACACTTGCTCATCTTCCGCTGTCTCAAAACCTTACATCTGACCTTAATTCTTGTGCCATCACCTATCGAATACAGATATTTTTGTCTGCTATATCAAGGTCTGTTATAATCTTATACAACTCTATCAAAAATATATTCAACTTCTTCACTTCAAATAAAATCGCAATTTCTTCAAATCAATCCAGTGACTGCATTTTCTTCATCAGTGAACCACTCCAGTAAGTCTGTACTCCACACTCTGAAGATCACTCATATCCTTCATTGTTGATGCCTATTTTGTTCCACGAATCCAGACGACGCAAGTCTTCTGCACAACAGCAGTAGCTTTATTATTGGACAGCCGGCGAGAGTTTCAAAGCATCTCTAAAGTAGCTGAGTGTCTACTTGCAGAGGCTGTTCTTCCTGAATCTCTGCCTTACCCACAGAGACAGTATATTTAATAAGAATTAGACAAAGGCATATCAGTCACATGGGCGATTGCTACTACATAGTTTAAAGCTGGTAATTATGAATTTACAAAGCTTGATGAATGCCAATGTCCTGTGATAATGTGTGATGGATTACAGAAACTGATTATCGTATTGTCCATAGGCCCATCAAATCCAAGCTGGCTCTCTGTAGCAGAATCCAATATTCTCATTCCCATACATACCCCAAAGTCTGCAAGTTTATTTCCCTCAGAACTGATCTAATTGTTTTTATCAATCATTGATCTTCTCTACTTGCACCGCCATTATAGGCAACATGTTCTGCATATTTCCAGCCAATACAGTCAGCAGAAACACTTGCTCATCTTCCGCTGTCTCAAAACCTTACATCTGACCTCAATTCTTGTGCCATCACCTATCGAATACAGATATTTTTGTCTGCTATATCTAGGTCTGTTATAATCTTATACAACTCTATCAAAAATATATTCAACTTCTTCACTTCAAAGAAAATCGCAATTTCTTCAAATCAATCCAGTGACTGCATTTTCTTCATCAGTGAACCACTCCAGTAAGTCTGTACTCCACACTCTGAAGATCACTCATATCCTTCATTGTTGATGCCTATTTTGTTCCACAAATCCAGATGACGCAAGTCTTCTGCACAACAGCAGTAGCTTTATTATTGGACAGCCGGCGAGAGTTTCAAAGCGTCTCTAATGTAGCCGAGTGTCTACTTGAAGAGACTCTTCTTCACGAATCGCTGCCTTACCCACAGAGACAGTATATTTAATAGGAATTAGACAAAGGCATATCAGTCACATGGGCGATTTTCATTATATAGTTTAAAGTAGGTAATTATGACCTTACAAAGCTTGATGAATGACGATGTCCTGTGATAACGTGTGATGGATGACAGAAATTGATTATCATACTGTTCATGATTATGTGTTGATGGGAAGAGATTAAGGCAGAAGGGTTCTTCCTTCAGTAAATGGGGGATTCACTTACCTATGCTCATATGGAGGGGAGGTAAGATAATGGGAGTGGGAGGCAGTTTAACAGGGTTGTGCACAGGGCTCTCAGTCTTGTCTGGAAATGGCAAATTCTTCTGTCTGGGGTTACGGAGAAATCCATATGTGTGGCTGTAAGACGTTCTATTTTGAGGTCCTGTCAGTCTCCCCCCTTCTGAGGTATTCTGTCTGTATTCTAAGAGTACAGGCCTTCAGTGGATGAAATAAGGCCTTTGGCAGGGGACTGTTTAACCCTTGAGACCCCACGCTGTCCTGAAAGAGAAGCAAAAGGTATGGAACTGGTCCCTCTATGGTATTTTAACTTCCTCGTTCTGACCAGGAATCTGTTGTTCAGAATTGAATGCAATGATTGATTGTGACCTAACTAGAGATTTGTCAAGGGTGAGCATCTTTTCCGTGAGTTTGTAATCATTCCCCCATTAATGAAGCCCAGCATCCCATTTGTTTTACTCAAAACACTTGATGTTTTCTCTCCTTTAATGATTTGTACACATTGTTCCCCTTTCCTGCTGTCCTGCTGTTTGTGTCTGTGCCACTCAAATATATATTCCCTTCCTATATTGCTTCTCTCAAAATGCATCAACTTGCTGTGTGTTCTAAAGAAGCGACATATTCCACTCAAAATATTATCTCTCACTCCACTAATTCTACCCCCTGGAAAACAGAACAGGACAGCACCGGAATAATCGGCCCACCATGTCTGTGCGGACCATGATGCCATACCAAACTAATTCCACCTGCCTGGACGTGATCCATATCACTGCCAACCCCTGACTGCTTATGTGCCTGCCCAAATGCCTCTTAAGCATTGTGATTGTTTCTGCTTTTACCACCTCCCAGGAGAGTACATTCCAGTCATCTACCACCTTTTGCGTAAGAAACGTGCCTGACATAACGCCCTTTAAACTTTCACATGTTGTTGGAAATGCTCCGCAGGTCTTGCAGCATCTGTAAAAATAAAAATCCGTTAATGTTTTGGGTCCTTCCTCAGAAACGTGAACTCTGATTTCTCTTTACAGATGCTTCCCGACTTGTTGAGCGTTTCCAGAAACCTCTATTTTTGTTTCTGATTTACAGCATCTGCTGTTCTCTCGGTTTTTGTTTTCTTTAAATTTCCCCCTGTCCGCTGAAATCTATGGCCTCTAGAATTTGTCATTTCTACCTCGGAAAAAGATTCAGATTATAGAACATCGAACGTAGAACAATACAATGCAGAACAGGTCCTTCGGCCCTCAATATTGCGCCGACCTGTGGAATTTTCTCCACTCTTCCCCTACACTATCCCAAAATCATCCATGAGCTTATCTAAGGATTGTTTAAAACTCCCTAATGTGGCTGAGTTGACTACCTTAGCTGGTAGGGCATTCCACACACTTACCACTCTCTCTGTGTAAAGACTTTGCCTCTGACATCTGTCTTAAATCTATCACCCCTCAATTTGTAGTTGTGCCCTCTCGTACAAGCTGTCGTCCTCATCCTAAGGAAAAGACTTTCACTGTCTACCATATCTAATCCTCTGATCATCTTGTATGTCCCTATCAAATCCCCCCCTTAGCCGCCTTCTTTCCAATGAGAATAGATCCAAGTCTCTCAGCCTTTCCTCATAAGACCTTCCCTCCACACCAGGCACCATCCTGATAAATCTCCTCTGCACCTTTTCCAATGCTTACACATCCTTTTTGTAATGGGGCCACCAAACTGTACACAATATTAAAACTGTAGCCGCACCAGCATTTTGTATAGTTGCAGCATGATATTGCGGTTCTAGAACTCAATCCCTCTACCAATGAAACCTGACACACCGGATGCCGCCTTAACAGCACTATACACCTGGGTGGCAACTTTCAGGGATCTATGTACATGGACTCCACCATCCCTCTGCACACCCACGCTACCAAGAATCTTTCCATTGACCCAGTCCTCTGCCTTCCTGTTATTCTTCCCAAAGTGCATCACCTCACATTTAGTTGCATTCAACTCCACTTGCACCTCTCAGCCCAATTCCGCAGTTTATCTAAATCCCCCTGCAACCCGTAACACTCTTCCAAACTGTCTACTACTCCACAGACTTTAGTGTTGTCTGCAAATTTATTAATCCATCCACCTATGCCTGCGTCTAAGTCATTTATAAAAATGACAAACAGCAGTGGTCCCAAAACAGATCTTTGTGGAAAACCACAAGTAACTGGGCTCCAGACTGAATATTTTCCATCAACCACCACTCGCTGCCTTCTTTCAGAAAGCCAGTTTCTAATCCAAACTGCTAAATCACCCTCAACTCCATGTCTCTGCATTTTCTCCACCAGCCTACCATGTGGAACCTTATCAAAGGCTTTACTGAAGTCCATGTATACCACGTCGACTGCCCTAGTCTCATCTAAATGCTCGGTCACCTTCTCAAAAAACTCAATGAGGTTTGTAAGACGCGACCTGCCCTTGACGAAACCATGTTGACTATCTGAAATCAAATTGTTGCTTGTTAGATATTATAACTGTTATCTCTTATAATCCTTTCCAAAACCTTTCCTACAATGGAAATAAGGCTCACTGGTCTATAATTACCTGGGTCATCTCTGCTGCCCTTCTTGAACAAGGGCACAACATTTGCAATCCTCCAGTCCTCGGGTACTAAACCCATAGACAATGATGACTCATATATCAAAGCCAAAGTCTCAGCTATCTCCTCCCTAGCTTCCCAGAGAATCCACGAATAAGCCCCATCCGGCCTGGGGACTTGTCTACTTTCACTCCTTCTAGAATTGATAACACCTGTGCGTTACTAACCTCAATCCTTTCTAGTCTAATATCTCGTATCACATTTTTGTCCTCTACAATATTCTCCTTTTCCTGTGTAAACACCGATGAGAAATGTTCATTTAGCACTTCTCCGATCTCTGCAGGGTCCACACTCAACTTCCCACTTCTGTCTTTGATTAGCCCTATTCCTACCCTAATCATCCTTTTGTTCTTCACATACCTATAGAAAATTTCAGGGTTATCCTTTATTCTGTTTGCTGAAGACTGCTCGTGTCCTCCCTTTGCTTTTCTTAACTCTCTCTTTAAATCCTTCCTAGCTGATTAGTAACTCTCCATTGCTTTATCTGTACTATTTTGCCTCATCAACACATAAGCCTCTTTCTTCTTCTTAACAAGAGATGCAATTTCTGTATTAAACCATGGTTTACAAACTCTGTCTGTACCAGTTGGGTCACTTCACAGCCATTGACTTTCCAAAGAGAACAATCCAAGATTTTCTAACCTCTCCCAATCCAGGCAACATCCTGGCAAATCTGTTTCCACCTTCCCAAAAGCCTTCACATTCTACCTATAATGTGGTGATCAAAACGGCACACAATACCCCAAAGGTGGCCTGATTATAGTTTTATATTCACTCCCCTGACAGAAGAATGCAAACCTGCCATTCACCTCCTTCACCACTTTCAGGGATCTTTCAGCTTGCAACTGAAGATCCCTCTGTATATCAGTGCTGCTCAGGGCCCTTCCGTTTATTGTATACATTCCTCTTGCTATGTGTCTTCCAAAACCCATCACCTCACACTTGTCTGAATTAAAATATATCTGCAATTTCTCCACAAAACTTTCTGACTCATCTCTTTCTTGCTGTATCCTTTGTCATCATTCTTCACGATTCACAACTTCAACAGTTTGTGCCATCTACAAACTTGCTAATTAAATCGTTTACATTTTCAAACTTTTCATTTATATACATTACAAGCAACAGATGTCTAGTTCTGATCCTTGTGGAACAGCA
>NW_025213227.1:29967-31529 GCF_004010195.1 Chiloscyllium plagiosum
TAGGCCACTTAGAACAGAGTTGGGGAGAAACTTCTTCACCCAGAGAGTGGTGAGTGTATGGAATGCTCTGCCCCAGGAGGCTGTGGATGCCAAGTCTCTGGATACTTTCAAGAAAGAGTTGGATAGAGTTATTAAGGATAGTGGAATCAAGGGTTATGGGGATAATGCAGGAGCAGGATACTGATTGAGGATGATCAGCCATCATCATAATGAATGGTGATGCTGTCTCTAAGGGCAGAAGGGCCTACTCCTGCACCTATTGTCTATTGTCTATTCACCTGCGTTACCCACATACTGACTGCCCCGTTGGTGTGAGGTTTCTACTTTCCTGTGAGCTATAATCTTCATTATTGCTGCTTCATTGGGAACGTTAGCTGCTTCCACTAACTCTCTGACCTGTCCTTCATGCTCTATGTGCCCCCAGACAGGATGATTTACCCTCACCGAGCTCAGGCCATCACTTGGTCATGAACTATACCAAAGGCATGCCGTCTGTCTGTGTATATACTAACTCCCTGACCCCTGGCTAATGTCCGTGTTTCTGTCAGGGCTCGCGTTGGTTCTGCCATTTCTGGGTAATTCTTCACAGGAAGTCCTCCATAATTAAACAATCCTAAAGTTTGCCTTACCCCCTTCACGGTGTGCGGGTGAATAGTTTTGAAATCATGGTCTTTCGTTCCATTGGGATTGTCCCCCTCCCTTCCTGATTTGATCTCCTGATGTCATGTCCCAGGTACATCTCTCCCTACCTTCCCACGCTGTGTGGGTTAATTTTAAGCCCGGCCTGCCTGACCTGATCCAATACTCTGTGTAATATCCGGATATGTTCTTTCTCTCCAACTGAGGTAATGAGGTGTTGGTAAGATTAAATCGACGAACTCCATCAGCCATGTATCGGTGGGATATACTGGAATATTATGGGATGCCTGAGGTAACTGGATCCAGGTCTACTGTTTTCCTCAGGCAGTAAATACTAGCTTATTCTGCCATTCTAGGTCCACAGGAACCCATTCACAATATCAAGGGCTGAGACTGTATCCTGTTGCAATTTTAATCCATTAAACAAAGTGGTGTGGTTCACTCCGGTAGGATACTCTTTAGTGGCGGATTTACTGAGGGAGGTATAATCAACAGTGAGGTGGGATGAGCCGTTCGGCTTCTGTGAGTTAGTCTGGGATACTGTTGGTCTGACCTTTCCCTGCTTCTCTCAATCTGTTATTGTCACAATTATTGCCTCCTAAGCCCCAGCTTTAATGGGATCCGGTTTGTATGGGGAGTGAGAGGGCACTCGATCTTTACAGGATATACAGATAACAACCCACATTCCGGTTTGAGTTACCTGCCCTGCTGTTTGGGTCCTAGCTATAACTCTCCAGATTCTCTGACTGCTCCAGTCTCCCTGCAAGGTAACTACTCTGAAGATGTCGCCTCTCCTTTGCTTCCTGTTCCGGGCATGTCCAGGTTGTTCCCATATGAGAGGTTGTTCCCATATTATAGTTGTTCCGAACTGTTCTAAAATGGCAACTCCAGGAATTGTCCCTTCCTCAGTTTCACACTCCCAC
>NW_025213228.1:0-1359 GCF_004010195.1 Chiloscyllium plagiosum
TGTGTGGACGGCAGTGAGGGTCAGTCTGGGTGCGGTGTGTGTATAGCAGTGAGGGTCAGGCTGGGGCGGTGTGAGGTCGGCAGTGAGGGTCAGGCTTGTTGCAGTTTTGGTCAGTGGTGGGGTTCAGGATGGGGACGGTTGGTGGTCGGCAGTGAGGGTCAGCAAAGGGCAGTGTGTTTGACGTCAATGAGGGTCAGCCTGGGGGGGTGTGGACGGCGGTGATGGTCAGGCTATGGGTGGTGCATGGACGGCGGAGGGGTCAGGATAGGGGTGGTGTGCGGACGGCAGTGAGGGTCAGGCTGAGGGTGGTGTGTGGCTGGTGGTGAGCGCCAGGCTGTGGGCAGCATGTGGAAGGTGGTGAGCGTCTCGCCAGGTGCGGTGTATGAACAGAGGAGGGTCAGGCTGGGGGCGGTGTGTAGGCAGCGGTGAGGGTCAGGCTTCCTGCAGTGTGTGGACGGTAATGAGGGTCAGTCTTGGTGTGGTGTGTGGACGGTAATGAGATTAATTCTTGGTGCGTTGTGTGGACGGTAATGAGGGTCAGTCTTGGTGCGGTGTGCGGATGGCAGTGAGGGACAATCTGGGAGCGGTGCGTGGACAGTAACGAGGGTCAGTCTGGGTGCGGTGTGTGGACGGTAATGAGGGTCAGTCTTGGTGCGTGTGCGGATAGCAGGGAGGGTCAGTCTGGTTGTCGTGTGTGGACGGTTTTGAGGGTAGGTCTCGGTGCCGTGTGCGGATGGCAGTGAGGGTCAGGCTGGGTACGGTGTGCGGATGGCAGTGAGGGTCAGTCTGGGTGCGTTGAGTGGACGGTAATGAGGGTCAGTCTCGGTGCGGTGTGCGGATGGCAGTAAGGGTCAGGCTGGGTACGAAGTGTGGACGGCGATGATTGTCAGGCTGGGGGCGATGTGTGTGGACTGCAAAGAGGGTCAGTCTGGGTGCAGTGTGTGCTCGGCATTGGACGTCATGTTGGGCGCAGAGTGTGAACGGCAGTTGGGGTCAGGCTGGGGCTGTGTTTGTTCGGAGGGGAGGGTCAGGATGTGGTCAGTGTATGGATAGCAGTGAGCAACAGGCTGGGGTGGATTGTGGACGGCACTGAGGGTCAGGCTGGGGTCATTGTTGCCCGGCGGTGACGGTCAGGCTGAGGGCGATGTGTGGATGATAGTGAGGGTCATTCTGTGGGTGGTATGTAGACGGCAGTGAGGCTCAGGCTGGGGATGGTGTGTGGACAGCGGTGAGGATCAGGCTTGGGGTGGTGTGTGGACGGCGGTGAAGGTCAGCCTTGGGGTGGTTTGTGGACTTCGGTGAGGGTCAGGCTGGTGGCGGTGTGTGGACGGTAGTGAGGGTCATTCTGGGGGTGGTGTG
>NW_025213228.1:3469-3657 GCF_004010195.1 Chiloscyllium plagiosum
AGGCTGGAGTGATTGTTGTACGGCAGTGAGGGTCAGGCTGGAGGCTGTGTGTGGGTGGCAGTAAGGGTCAGGTTGGGGGCGGTGCGTGGGTGGCAGTGAGGGTCAGGCTGGGGGTGGTGTGTAGATGGTGGTGAGGGCTAGGCTGGGTGCGGTGTGTGGTCAGGCTGGGGGTGGTGAGTGGGTGGTGG
>NW_025213228.1:3823-7984 GCF_004010195.1 Chiloscyllium plagiosum
TGGGTGCGGGGTGCGGTCTAGCTGTGGACGGTGTGTGGACGGCGGTGAGGGTCAGGCTGGGGGCGGTGTGGGTATGACAGTGCGGGTCAGGCCTGGGGCGGTTGGTGGACGGTAGTGAGGATCATTCTGGGGGTGGTGTGTGGGCGGCGGTGAGGGTCAGGCTGGGGCGGTGTGTAGACGGTGGTGAGCGTCAGGCTGGGGCGTTGTGTGGACTGCAGTGAGGGTCAGACTGGGACTGGTGTGTGGCTGGCTCTGAGGTTCAGGCTGGGGGTGGTGTTGAGTGGTGGTGGGTGTCAGGCAGGGGTTGGTGTGTGTTCGGAGGGGAGGATCAGGCTGGGGCAGTGCAGGACGGTGGTGAGAGTCAGGCTGTGGATGGTTTGTGGATGGCAGTGAGGGTAAGGCTGAGGGTGGTGTGCGGATGGCAGTGAGCGACAGGCTGGGGGCTGCGTGTGGACGGTGGTGACGGTCGGGTGGGGGGCGGTAGGTGGCCGGCGGTGAGGGACAGGCTCAGGCAGTGTTGGACAGCGGTAAGGGTCAGGTTAGTGGCGGAGTGTGGACGGTGGTGAAGGCCACGCTGGGGCGTAGCTGCACGGTGGTGAGAGTCAGGCTGGGGATGGTCTGTGGATGGCAATGAATGTTAGGCTGGGTCGGTGTGTGGATGTCAGTGAGGGACAGGCTGGGGGCTGTGTGTGGACGGCGGTTAGGTTCAGGCTGAGGGTAGAGTGTGAATGGCTGTGAGGATAAAGCTAGGGTCAGTGTGTGGGCGGCAGTGAGGGTCAGGCTGGGGCG
Source organism: Chiloscyllium plagiosum (assembly GCF_004010195.1). Classification (NCBI taxonomy): domain Eukaryota; kingdom Metazoa; phylum Chordata; class Chondrichthyes; order Orectolobiformes; family Hemiscylliidae; genus Chiloscyllium; species Chiloscyllium plagiosum. The sequence continues at coordinate 4,613 of NW_025213228.1, forward strand.
GTATTGGATGGCGGTGAGGGTCAGGCTTGTGGCAGCGTTGGACGGTGGTGGGGGTCAGACTGGGGGCGGTTGGTGGATGGCGGTGGTGGTCAGGCTGGGGATGGTGTGTGGATGGTGGTGATGGTCAGGCTGGGTCATTGTTGGACGGCAGTGAGGGTCAGTCTGGAGATGGTGTGTGGATGGTGATGAGGGTCAGGCTGGGGGTGGTGTGTGGACAGTGGTGAGCGTCAGGCTGGGTGTGGTGTGTGGACAGCTGTGGGGTTCAGGCTGCGGGCAGTGTACAAGTGGCAGTGAGGGTCAGGCAGGAGACGGTGTGTGGTTGGCGGTGAGGGTCAGGCTGGGAGCGGTGTGTGGGCAGTGGTGAGGTTCAGCCTTGGGGTGGTGTGTGGGCGGCAGTGAGGGTCAGGCTGTGGCAGTGTTGGACAGTGATGGGAGTCAAGCTGGGGGCAGTTGGTGTACAGCAGTGGGTCTGGCTGGGGATGGTTGGTGGACTGTGGTGAGGGTCAGGCCTGGTGGCTTTGTGTGGACGGAGGTGAGGGTCAGGCTGGGGCAGTGCATGATGGTGGTGAGAGTCGGGTTGGGGACGGTTTGTGGAATGCAGTGAGGGTCAGACTGGGTGCAGTGTGTGGGCGGTGATGAGAGTCAGTCTGGGGACGGTGTGTGGGCGTTGATGAAAGTCATCTGGGGACGGTGAGTGGATGGCAGTGAGGTTCAGGCTGGGGGCGCTGTGTGGATGGCAGTGAGGGACAGGCTGGGGTCGGCATGTGGACTGTGGTGAGGGTCAGGTTGGGTACGGTGTGTGGATGGCAGTGAGAGACAGGCTGGGGCTTTTGTGTGGACGGCGGTGTGAGTCAGGCTTGGGGTAGTGTGGGAACGGCTGTTAGGATAAGGCTAGGGTCAGTGTGTGGGTGGCAGTGAGGGTCAGGCTGGGGGTGGTGTGTGAATGGCTGTGAGGGTCAGACTGGGGGTGGTGTGTGAATGGCTGTGAGGATAAAGCTAGGGTCAGTGTGTGGGCGGCAGTGAGGGACAGGCTGGGGCGGTATAGGACGGTGGTGAGGTTCAGGCTTGTGGCAGTGTTGGACGGCGGTGGGGTCAGGCTGGGGGTGGTTGGTGGATGGCGGTGGGGTTCAGTCTGGGGCGGTTGGTTAACGATGGTGAGGGTCAGGCTGGGGGTGGTGTGTGGACAGTGGTGAGGGTCAGGCTGGGGTCATTGTTGGATGGCAGTGAGGGTCAGGCTGGAGATGGTGTGTGGGTGGTGGTGAGGGTCAGGCTGGGGGTGGAGTATGGGCAGTGGTGAGGTTCAGCCTTGGGGTGGTGTGTGGACGGCAGTGAGGGTAAGGCTGGTGGCAGCGTGTGGACAGCAGTGTGGGTCAGGCTGGGGTGGTGCTGGACAGCGGTGAGAGTCAGCCTTGGGACGTTGTGTGAACGGCAGTGAGGGTCAGGCTGGGTGCGGCGTGTGGACGGCGGTGAGGATCAGGTGGGGGGTGGTGTGTGGCCGGCAGTGAGGGGCAGGCTCGGGACGGTGTTGGACGTCAGAAAGGGTCAGGTTGGTAGCGGAGTGTGGACAGCAGTGAGGGTCACGCTGGGGATGGTGTGTCGACGGTGTTGATGGTCAGGCTGGGGTCATTGTTGGACGGCAGTGAGGGTCAGGCTGGAGACGGTGTGTGGGTGACGGTGCGGGTCAGGCTGGAGGCAGTGTTTGTGCATTTGTGAGGGTCAGCCTTGGGGTGGTGTGTGGACATCGGTGTGGGTCAGGCCGGGGGTGGTGAGTGGACGGTGGAGAGTGTCAGGCTGGAGAGAATGTGTGTTGCGGTGAGGGTCAGGCTGGTGGCGGTGTGTGGACGGTGGTGAGGGTCAGGCTAGTTGCCGTTTGAGGGCGGCAGTGAGGGTCAGGCTGTGGAAGTATTGGACGGTGGTGGGGGACAGGCTGGGGGGGTTGGTGTACAGCTGTGTGGTCAGGCTGGGGATGGTTGTTGGACGATGGTGTGGGTCAGGCTGGTGGCGGTGTGTGGACGGTGGTGAGGATCAGGCTGGGGCAGTGCGGGACGGCAGTGAGAATCAGGATGGCGACGGTGTGTGGCTGGCAGTGAGGGTCAGGCTGGGGTCGGTGCACGGATGGCAGTGAGGAACAGGCTGGTGGCAGCGTGTGGATGGTGGTGAGTGTCAGGCTGGAGACGGTGTGTGGAAGGTAGGGACAGGCTGGGGACTGTGTGTTGATGGAGATGAGGGTCAGGCTTGGGATGGAGTGTGTATGGCTGTGAGGATAAGGCTAGGGCCGGTGTGTGGGCTAGGGCAGTGAGGGTCAGGCTGGGGCATTATTGAACGGCAGTGGGGATCAGGCGGTGGGTGGTTGGTTGACGGCGGTGAGGGTCAGACTGGAGACGTTGTGTGGGTGGCGGTTAGGGTCAGGCTGGAGACAGTGTGTGGGTGGCAGTGAGTTTCAGGCTGGGGACGGTGTGTGGGCAGTGCTGAGGGTCAGCCTTGGGGTCGTGTGTGGACGGCGGTGAGGGTCAGGCTGGTGGCGGTGTGTGGACGGTAGTGAGGGTCAGTCTGGGTACAGTGTGTGGACGGCGGTGGGGTTCAGGCTGGGGGTGGTGTGTGCACTGCAGTGAGGGTCAGGCTAGGGCAGTATTGGACGGCAGTGAGGGTCAAGCTTATGGCAGTGTTGGACAGTGGGGTGTTCAGGCTGGGGTGTTGTTTGACGGCGGTGAGGGTCAGGCTGTGGGTGGTGTGTTCGACCTCGATGAGGGTCAGGCTGGGGAGTGTGTGGCCGGTGGTGAGGGTCAGGCTGGGGTCATTGTTGGATGGCAGTGAGGGTCAGGTTGGAGATGGTGTATGGGTGGCGGTGAGGGTCAGGCTGGGGGCAGTGTATTGGCGGTGGTGAGGGTTAGGCTTGTGGCAGTGTTGGACGGTGGTGAGGGTCAAGCTGGGGATAGTTGGTGGACAGCGGTGGGGTCAGGCTGGGGCGTTTGGTGGACGGTGGTGAAGGTCAGGCTGGGGATGGTGTTAGATGGAGGTGAAAGTCAGGATGGGGGCGGTGCATGGACAGCGGTGAGGGACAGGCTGGTGGCGGTGTGTGGGAAGCGGTGAGGTCAGGATGGGGCAGTGCAGGTGTAAAGCGGTGAGGTCCGGATGGGGCAGTGCAGGATGTTAGTGAGAGTCAGGCTGAGGACTGTTTGTGGATGGCAGTGAGGGTCAGGCTGGAGGCAGTGTGCGGATGGCAGTGAGGGAGAGGCTGGGGGCGGCGTGTGGTTGGCGGTGAGGATCAGGTGGGGGGCGGTGTGTGGCCACCGGTGAGGGGCAGGCTTGGGACGGTGCTGGATGGTGGAAAGGGTGGGGTTGGGTTTCAGGCAGGGGGTAGTGTGTGTTCGG
>NW_025213228.1:8691-17300 GCF_004010195.1 Chiloscyllium plagiosum
GAGGCTGGGGCAGTGTTGGACGGGGGTGGGGGATAGGCTGGGGGTGGTGGTGTAAAGCTATGGGGTCAGGCTGGGGATATTTGATGGACGATGGTGTGGGTCAGGTTGTGGCGGTGCTGGACAGCGGTGAGGGTCAGGCTGGTGGTGGTGTATGAATGGCCGTGAGGGTTAGGCTGGGGCAGTGCGGGACGGAGGTGAGAGTCAGGTTGGGGACAGTTTGTGGACGGCTGTGAGGGTCAGGCTGGTGGCAGCGTGTGGACGGCGGTGAGTGTCAGGCTGGGTGTGGTGTGTGGACGGCAGTGAGGGTTAGGCTGAGGGTGGCGTGTGGCCGGCGGTGATGGACAGGCTTGCTATGGTGTTGGGCGGCGGTGAGGCTCAGGCTGGGTCGGTGTGTGGATGGCAGTGAGGGACAGGCTGGGGGCTGCGTGTAGACGGCTGTGAGGATAAGGCTAGGGCTGGAGTGTGGGCGGCAGTGAGGCTCAGTCTGGGGCATCATTGAACGGCGGTGAGGGTCAGGCTGTGGGTGGTGGGTGTAGAGTGGAGAGTTTCAGGCTGGGGGCGGTGTGTAGACAGCGGTGAGGGTGAGGCTGGGTGCGGTGTGTGGAAGGCAGTGGGGTTCAGGATGGGGGCAGTGTGTGGGTGGCAGTAAGGGTCAGGCTGGAGAGGGTGTGTGGGTGGCGGTGAGGGTCAGGCTGTGGGTAGTGTGTGGGCAGTGGTGAGGGACAGAATTGGGGTGGTATGTGGACACTGGTGCGGGGTCAGGCTGGTGGCGGTTTGTGGACGTTGTTGAGGGTCAGACTAGGGGTGGTGTATGGGCGGGGGTGAGTATCAGGCTGTGGTAGTGTTGGACGGCGGTGGAGGTCAGGCTGGGGCTGGTTGGTGGACAGCGGTAGGGTCAGGCTGAGGCTGTGGGTGGTTGGTAGACAGTGGTGTGGGTCTGGCTGGGGCGGTGCGGGACGGCGGTGAGAGTCAGGTTGGGAACAGTTTGTGGACGGCAGTGAGGGTCAGGCTGGGGTCGGCGTGTGGGACAGGCTTGGGATGGTGTTGGACAGTGGTGAGGGTTAGGCTGGGTCAGTGTTTGGGTGGCTGTTTGGGACAGGCTGGGGACTGTGTGTGGGCAGCAGTGAGGGTCAGGCTGGGCCGTTATTGGACAGCAGTGAGGGTCAAGCTGGGGCATTATTGGATGGCAGTGAGGGTCAGGCTGGGGCATTATTGGACGGTGGTGAGGTTCAGGCTGGGGCGTTATTGGAAAGCAGTGAGGATCAGGCGATGGGTGGTTGGTTGACGGCGGTGATGGCCAGACTGGGGCGGTTGGTTGACGGCGGAGAGGGTCAGGCTGGAGACAGTGTGTGGATGGCAGTGAGTTTCAGGCTGGGGACGGTGTGTGGCAAGTGCTGAGGGTCAGCGTTGGGGTGGTGTGTGGACGGCAGTAAGGTTCAGGCTGGTGGCGATGTGTGGACGGTAGTGAGCGTCATTCTGGGGGTGGTGTGTGGGTGGTGGTGAGGGTAAGACTGGGTGGTATCTGGACGGTGGAGAGTGTCAGGCTGGGGGCAGTGTGTAGACAGGGGTGAGGGTCAGGCTGGGGATGGTGTGTGGATGGCTGTGAGGGTCAGGCTGTGGGCGGTGTGTGGATGGTGGTGAGGGAGAGGCTGCTGGCGGTGTTGGACGGCAGTGAGGGACAGGCTGGTGGCGGCGTGTTGATGGTAGTGAAGGTCAGGCTGGGGCGGTGCTGGACGGCGGTGAGATTCAGCCTGGGGACGGTGTGTTGACAGCAGTGAGGGTCAGGCTGGGATTGGTGTGCGGATGGCATTGACGGACAGGCTGGGGGCAGCGTGTGGATGGCAGTGAGGGTCAGGCAGGGTGTGATGCGTGGACGGCAGTGAGAGTTAGGCTGGGTTCAGTGTGTGGACGGCAGTGATGGACAGGCTGGGGGTGGTGTGTGGACAGCGATGAGGGTCAGGCAGGGTACGGTGTGTGGACAGCGGTGAGCGTCAGGCTTGGGTCAGTGTTGGATGGCGGTGAGCATCAGGCTCAGGGCGGTGTGTAGGTGGTCGTGCGGGTCAGGCTTGTGGCAGTGTTGGATGGTGGTGGTATCAGGCTGGGGACGGTTGGTGGACAGTGGTGAGGGTCAGGCTGGGGTCGGCGTGTACATGGCAGTGGAGGTCAGGCTGGGGGTGGTGTGTAGATGGCGTTGAGGGTCAAGCTGGGGGGGTTGTGTAAACGGCGTTGAGTGTCAGGCTGGGAACAGTGTCTGGACGGTGGTGAGCTTCACGCTGGGGGCGTTGTGTGGACTGCGGTGAGGGTCAGGCTGGTGGCGGAGTGTGGACGGTGGAGTGTGTCAGGCTGGGGGCGGTGTGTAGACAGTGGTGAGGGTGAGGCTGGGTGCAACCTGTGGACGGCGTTGGGGTTCAGGCTGGAGACGGTGTGTGGACGACGATGATGGTCAGGCTGTGGGTGGTGTGTGGACGGTAGTGAGGGTCATTCTGGGGGCATTGTGTAGGTGGCGGTGATTGTGAGGTTCAGGCTGGGGGCGGTGTTGGATGGCGGTGAAGGTCAATTTGGGGTCGGTATGTGGGAGGTGGTGAGGGTCAGGCTGGGGCCGGCGTTTGGACGGCAGTGAGGGTCAGGCTGGGGGCGGTGTGTTCGGCGTCAATATGGGTCAGCCTGGGGATGGTGTGTGGGCGATGTTGAGGGTCCGGCTGGGGTCAGTGTGTGGGCGGTGATGAGGGTCAGGCTGGTGGTGGTGTGTGGACAGTGGTGAGTGTCAGGTTGGGGGTGGTGTGTGGACGGTGGAGAGTGCCAGGCTGGGTGCGGTGTGTAGACAGTGGTGAGGGTGAGGCTGGGTGCGGTGTGTGGACAGCAGTGGGTTTCAGGCTGGGGGCAGTGTGCGGGCCGCAATGAGGCTCATGCTGGAGACAGTGTGTGGGTGGCGGTGAGGGTCCGGCTGGTGGCGGTGTGTGGACGGTGGTAAGGGTCAGGCCCGGAGCAGTGTATGGGCGGCGGTGTGGGTCAGGATGTGGCAGTGTTGTATGGCGTTGGTGGTCAGGTTGGCGGCGGTTGGTGGACAGTGGTGGAGACAGGCTGGGGGGGTTTGGTGGACGGTGGTGTGGGTCAGGCTGGAGCGGTGCGGGATGGCGGTGAGGGACAGGCTGGTGGTGGTGTGTGGACGGCAGTGAGGGTCAGGCTGGGGCAGTGCGGGACAGCAGTGAGAGTCAGGTTGGGGACGGTTTGTGGATGGTTGTGAGGGTCAGACTGGGATCGGTGTGTGGACCGCGGTGAGTGTCAGGTTGGGGACGGTTTGTGGATGGTTGTGAGGGTCAGGCTGGGAGCGGTGTGCGGATGGCAGTGACGGTCAGGCCGGGGGCGGTGTGTAGATGGCAGTGAGGGTCAGGGTGGTGGCGGTGTGTGGTCGGCAGTGAGGGTCAGGCAGGCGCCGGTGTGTGGCCGGCGATGACATACTGTGACACTCTCTGACAGACTGTGACACACTCTGACCCGCTCTCAGACACACTGTAACATCTCTTAGACACACTGTGAAACTCTCTGTCTCTCTCTGACACTCTGAGACGCACTGTGACACTCTGTGACTCTCTGAGACTTTGAGACACACTGTGACATTCGCAGACCCTCACTGACACTCTCTGAGACACACTGTGACACTCTCTGACTCTCTCTGACACTCCCCGTAACACAATGTGACACTCTCTGACCGACTGTGACACACTCTGACACATGGTGAAATTCTCTGTGACACTGTAACACTCTTTAAGACACACTGTGACACTCTCTGACTATCTCTGAGTCACACTATGATTCTCTCTAAGACTATGACACACAATGACATTCTCTGACTTTCTCTGACAGTCTCTGAGGCATATTGTGACACTCTGACACTCTCTGATACTCTCTTAGACACACAGTGACACTCTCTGACTCTCTGAGGCACACTGTGACACAATGTGACACTCTCTGACAGTCTCTGAGGAAAATTGTGACACTTTCTGACTCTTTCTGTCACTCTCTGAGACACCCTGTAACACTCTGTGACAGACTATGACCCTCTCTGAAACAAACACTGACCCTCTCTGACTCTCTGAGACACAGTATGATTCACTGTGACACTCTCTGACTCTCTCTGACACACTCTGAAATACACTGTAACCTTCTCTTTCAGACTATGACACACTGTTACACTCTCTGATACACAGTGTGAGACTCTCTGTGACACACAGTGGCACTTTCTGACCCTCTCAGACACTCTCTGTGACACATTGTGAAACTCTCTGACAGACTGTGACACACTATGACACTCTCTTAGACACACTGTGACACTCTCTAATTATCTGACACTTTGAGATACACTGTGACACTATGTGACTGTCTCTGACGATCTCTGAGTCACACTATGATCCTCTCTAACATTCTCTGTCTTTCTCTGACACCCTCTGAGGCAGACTGTGACACACTGTGACGCACTCTGACTCTCTCTGAGACAGACTGTGACCCTCTCTAACGCTCTCTGACACTCTCTTAGACACACGGTGACACTCACTGACAGACTGTGATACACTGTGACACTCTCTGACACTCGCTTAGACACACGGTGACACTCTCTGACTCTCTCTGACACTCTGAGACACACTGTGACACTCTCTGACAGACTGTGACAATCTCTGACACACCGTGACATATTCTGAGATACTGTGATGCTCTCTGCGACACTGTGACACATTCCGTCTCTCTCTGATTCCCTGAGACACACTTCGACACTCTCTGACACACTGTGACACTGACTGACTGTGACACTCCCTGACACACGATGACATTCTCTGAGACATTGTGACCCTCTCTGAGACACACTGTGACACTTTCTGACTCTCTCTCTGACTCTCTGGGACACACTGTGATACTCTCTGAGACGCACTGTAACACTCTCTAACAGACTGTGACACACTGTGACACACTCTGTCTCTCACTGAGACTCTGAGACACACTGTGACACACTGTGACTCTCTCTGACTCTCTCTCTGACACTCTCCGAAACACAATGTGACACTCTCTGACAGACTGTGACACTCACTGACACACTGTAACACTCACTGACCGACTGTGAAACACTCCGACACATGGTGAAATTCTCTGTGACACTGTGACACTCACTGAGACACAAAGTGGCACTCTCTGACTCTCTCTGAAACTCTCAGACACACTGTGACACTCTCTCACAGACTGTGACCCTCTCTGAGCCAAATATTGACTCTCTCTGACACTCTCTGTGGCACAATATGACACACTGTGACACTTTCTGACTCTCTGACTCTCTGAGACACAGTGTCATCCTCTATTAGACACACTGTGACACTCTCTGACTTTCTCTGAAACTCTCTGTGGCACTCTCTGACACACGCTAAGATACACTGTGACACTCTCTGGCACTTTCTCAAACACACTGCGACTCTCTGATCCTATCTGACACTCTCTGAGACAGACCATGACACTGTCTGACTTTCTCTGAGACACACTGTGGCACTCTCTGACTCTCTCTGAAACTTTCTGTGGCACTCACTGACAGACGCTGAGATACACTATGACACTCTCTGACTCTCTCTGAAACTCTCTGTGACACTCTCTGACACACGCTGAGACACACTGTGACACTCTCTGGCACTTTCTTCAACACACTGCGACACTCTCTGATCCTATCTGACACTCACTGAGACAGACTGTGACACTTTCTGACTCTGACTGACTCTCTGAGACACACTGTGACCCGCTCTGACTCTCTCTGAGGCGCACTGTGAAACTCTCTGAAAGACTGAAACACTGAAACACACTGTGACACTCTGATTCTCTCTGAGGCACACTGTGACACTCTCTGCAATTCTCTGAAACACACTGTGACACTCTCTGACAGACTGTGACACATTGTGACACTCTCTGACAGTCTCTGAAACACACTGTAACACTCTCTGACACAGGCAGAAACAGACTGTGACAATCTCTGACACAAGCAGAGACACACGGTGACACTCTCTGTCGGACTGTGACACACTGAAACACTCTCTGAGAGACTGTGACAGACTGTGACACTCTCTGAGGCACACTGTGACACTCTCTGACATTCTCTGAAACACACTGTGACACTCTCTGACAGACTGTGACACATTGTGACACTCTCTGACATTCTCTGAAACACACTGTGACACTCTCTGACAGACTGTGACACATTGTGACACTCTCTGACACTCTCTGAAACACACTGTGACACTCTCTGACAGTGTGACACAATGAGACACTCTCTGACACTCTTTGAAACACACTGTAACATTCTCTGACACAGGCAGAAACAGACTGTGACAATCTCTGACACAGGCAGAGACACTCTGTGACACTCTCTGTCGGACTGTGACACACTGAAACACTCTCTGGGAGACTGTGACAGACTGTGACACTCTCTGAGGCACACTGTGACACTCTCTGACATTCTCTAAAAAAAACACTGTGACACTCGCTGACAGACTGTGAGACATTGAGACACTCTCTGGCACTCTCTGAAACACACTGTGACACTCTCTGACAGACTGTGACACATTGTGACACTGTCTGACACTCTCTGAAACACACTGTGACACTCTCTGACAGGTTGTGACACATTGTGACACTCTCCGACACTCTCTGAAACACACTGTGACATTCTCTGACAGTATGACAGAATGAGACACTCTCTGACACTCTTTGAAACACACTGTGACATTCTCTGACACAGGCAGAAACAGACTGTGACAATCTCTGACACAGGCAGAGACACACTGTGACACTCTCTGTCGGACTGTGACAAACTGAAACACTCTCTGAGAGACTGTGACAGAATGTGACACTCTCTGAGGCACACTGTGACACTCTCTGACAGACTGTGACACATTGTGACACTCGCTGACACTCTCTGAAGCACACTGTGACACTCTCTGACAGACTGTGACACATTGTGACACTCTCTGACACTCTCTGAAACACACTGTGACATTCTCTGACAGTGTGACACAATGGGACACTCTCTGACACTCTTTGAAACACACTGTGACATTCTCTGACACAGGCAGAAACAGACTGTGACAATCTCTGACACAGGCAGAGACACACTGTGACACTCTCTGTCGGACTGTTACACACTGAAACACTCTCTGAGAGACTGTGACAGACTGTGGCACTCTCTGAGACACATTTTGACATTCTCTGACACTCTCTGAAACACACTGTGATACTCTCTGACACAGGCAGAGACACAGTATAACACTCTCTGACAGACTGTGACTCAATGTGACACTCTCTGACACTCTCTGAAAAATACTGTGACACACTCTGACACAGGCAGAGACACACTGTGACACTCTCTGACAGATTGTGACACAATGTGACACTCTCTGACCCACTGAAACACACTATGACTCTCTCTGAGACACACTGTGACACTCTCTGACACTCTCTATGACATACTGTTACACTATCCAGCACATCTGAAACACTCTGTGACACACTGGGACAGATGGAGACACACTGTGACACACTCTGAGACAGACTGTGACACTTTCTGATTCTCCCTGACTCTCTGAGACACACTGTGACACTCACTGAGACACACTGTGACATCTCTGACTCTCACTGAGGCAGACTATGACACTCTCTGACAGACTGTCACACACTGAAGCACTATCTGACTCTCTCTGGCACTCTGTGGCACACTGTGACACTCTCTGACTCTCTCTGAGACACATTGTTACACTCTCTGAGAGACTGTGACACAGTGTGCCACTGTCTGAGACACACTGGGACACTCTCTGACTCTCTCTGACATACACTGTGACGCACACTGACTCTCTCTGACACTCTCTCAGAAACACTGTAACACTCTGACTCTCTCTGACACTTTGAGATGCACTGTGACACTCTCTGATCCTATCTGCCCATCTCTGAAACACACTGTGGCACACGCTGACAGATTGTGACACTTTATGTCTCTTCCTGAATCTCTGACATACACGGTGACACTCTCTGACTCTCTCTGAAACACACTGTGGCACACGCTGACAGATTGTGACACTTTATGTCTCTTCCTGAATCTCTGACATACACGGTGACACTCTCTGACTCTCTCTGAAACACACTGTGGCACACGCTGACAGATTGTGACACTTTATGTCTCTTCCTGAATCTCTGACATACACGGTGACACTCTCTGACTCTCTCTGAAACACACTGTGGCACACGCTGACAGATTGTGACACTTTATGTCTCTTCCTGAATCTCTGACATACACGGTGACACTCTCTGACTCTCTCTGAAACACACTGTGGCACACGCTGACAGATTGTGACACTTTATGTCTCTTCCTGAATCTCTGACATACACGGTGACACTCTCTGACTCTCTCTGAAACTCTCTGTGACATTCTCTGACTCTGTCTGAGACACACTGTGACACTCGCTGAGACACACTGTGACACTCTGTGACACTCTGTGACTCTATCTGCCACACTGGAACACACTATGTCACTCTCTGTCCCTCTCTGAGACACACTGTGGCACACTCTGACAGACTGCGACACTCTCTGA
>NW_025213228.1:18639-19992 GCF_004010195.1 Chiloscyllium plagiosum
CTGACTCTCTGAGGCACACTGTGACACTCTCTGACAGACTGTGTCACATTGAGACACTCTCAAAGACAGATTGTGACACTTTCTGACTCTCTCTCTCTGACTCTATGAGACACACTGTGACACTCACTGAGACACACTGTGATACTCACTGACTCTCTGAGGCACACTGTGACACTCTCTGACAGACTGTGATAAACAGAAACACACTGTGACACTCGCTGACTCTCTCTGAGGCACAGTATGACATACTGTGACACTCTCTGTCTCTCTCTGAGACACATTGTGATACAGTCCGACTCTCTTTGACACTCTCGGAGGCACAGTATGACATCCTGTGACACTCTCTGACTCACTCTGACACTCTCTGAGACACACTGTGACACTCTCTCACAGACTGTGACACTCTCTGAGCCAAATGCTGACACTCTCTGACACTCTCTGAGACACAGTATGACACACTGTGACACTTTCTGACTCTGACACACTCTGAAATACAATGTAACATTCTCTGACAGACTGTCACATTGTGACACTCTCTGAGACAAACTGTGACTCTTTCTGATTCTCTCTGACTCTCTGAGACACATTGTCATCCTCTCTTAGACACACTGTGACACACTGTGATACTCTCTGTCACTCTCTGAGGCACACTGTGACACTCTCTGACTCTCTCTGAGGCACACTGTGACACTCTCTGAGAGACTGTGATACACTGAAATACACTGTGACACTCTCCGATTCTCTCTGAGAAACACTGTGACACTCTCTGACAGTCTGTGATACACTGAAACACTCTCTGAGAGACTGTGACAGACTGTGACACTCTCTGAGACACACTGTGACACTCTCTGTCATTCTCTGAAACACACTGTGACACTCTCTGACAGACTGTGACACAATGTGACACTCTCTGAAACACACCGTGACGGTCTCTGACACAGGCAGAGACACACTGTGACACTCTCTGACACTCTCCAACACACTGTGAAACTCTCTGAGACACACTGTGACACTCTCTGACACTCTCTGTGATATACTGTGACACATTCTTGCAAGTCTGAAACACTCTGTGACACTCTCTGACAGACGTTGACACACTGTGACACACGCTGAGACAGACTGTGACACTTTCTGACTCGCCCTGATTCTCTGAGACACACTGTGACACTCTCTGACTCTCTCTGAGGCACACTGTGACACTCTCTGACAGACTGTGACACTCTGAAGCACTATCTGACTCTCTCTGGCACTGTGAGACACACTATGACACTCTCTGACACTCTCGGAAACAGACTGTGACTCTCTCTGACACAGGCAGAGACACACTGTGACACTCTCTGACACTCTCCAATA
>NW_025213228.1:20044-23692 GCF_004010195.1 Chiloscyllium plagiosum
CACTCTCTGTGACATACTGTGACACTTTCTAGCACATCTGAAACACTCTGTGACACTCTCTGACAGACGGTGACACACTGTGACACTCTGAGACCGACTGTGACACTTTCTGACTCTACCTAACGCTCTGAGACACAGTGTGACACTCACTAAGACACACTGCAACACTCTGACTCTCTCTGAAACTCTCTTAGACACACTGTAACACTCTCTGACTCTCTCTGACACTTTGAGATGCTCTGTGACACTCTCTGATCCTATCTGACAATCTCTGAGACACACTGTGACACTCTCTGACTCTCTCTGAAACACACTGTGACACTCGCTGACAGATTGTGACACTTTATGACTCTCTCTGACTCTCTGAGACACACTGTGACACTCTCTTAGACAGTTTGTGATACTTTTTGACTCTCTCTGACACTCACTGAGGCACACTGTGACACTTTGTGACAGACTGTGAAATACTGAGACACTCTCAAAGACAGACTGTGACACTTTCTGACTGTCTCTGACTCACTCTGAAATATACTGTAAACTTCTCTGACAGACTGTGACACACTGTGACACACTCGAGAGAGACTGTGACACTTTCTGACTCTCTCTGACTCTCTGAGCCGCTCTGTGACACTCACTGAGACACACTGTGACACTCTCTGACAGACTGTGGCACTCTCTGACTCTTTCTGAGACAATGTTAGACACACTCTGTCACTCTCCGAGACAGACTGTGACACTTTCTGACTCTCTCTGACTCTCTGATACACGCTGTGACACTCACTGAGACACACTGTGACACTCACTGACTCTCTCTGAGACTATCTTAGACACACTGTGACACTCTCTGACTCTCTCTGAGGCACACTTTGACAATATCTGACACACTGTGACGCTCACTAAGACAGACTGTGACACTTTCTGACTCTCTCTGTCTCTCTGAGACGCACTGTGAAACTCACTGAGACACTCTGTGACACTCTCTGACAGACTGTGACACACGGTGATACTCTCTGAGACAGACTGTGACACGTTCTGACTCTCTCTGACTATCTGAGACACACTGTGAAACTCACTGAGATACAATGTGACATTTTATAACAGACTGTGACACTCTCTGACTCTCTCTGACAAACTCATAGACACACTGTGACACACTGATTCTCTTTGACACTCTGAGGCACACTGTGACACTCTCTGAGAGAGTATGACATACTGACACTCTCTGACACTCTCTTAGACACACTGTGACACCCTCTGACTCTCTCTGTCACTCTCTGAGATACACTGTGTCATGGTCTGACAGACTGTGACAATTTCTGTCACACACTATGACACTCTCTGAACGACTGTGACACTCTCTGACACACGGTGACATTTTCTGAAACACTATGACTCTCTCTGAGACACACTGTGACACTTTCTGTCTCTCTCTGACTCCCTGAGACACACTGTGACACTCTCTGACCCGCTCTGACACTCTCTGAGACAGACAGTTACACTCACTGACTCTCTCTGACACACACTGTGACAATTTCTGACTCTCTCTGACACGCTGTCATACAGTCTGACTCTATCTGACACTCTGAGGCACAGTATGACATACTGTGACACTCTCTGACTCACTCTGACATCTCTGAGACACACTGTGACACTCTCTCACAGACTGTGACACTCTCTGAGCCAAATGCTGACACTCTCTGAGACACAGTATGACACACTATGACACTTTCTGACTCTCTCTGACAGTACTCTGCAATACACAGTAAGATTCTCTGACAGATTGTGTCACACTGTGACCCTCTCTGAGAAACACTGTGACAATTTCTAAGTCTCTTTAACACTCTGAGACACACTGTGAAACTCTCTTAGACTCACTGTAACCCTCTGTGACACTCTCTGAAAGACTGTGACACACTGAGACACTCTCAAAGACAGACTGTGACACATTCTTACTCTTTCTGTCTCACTCTGAAATATACTGTAACCTTCTCTGACAGACTATGACACACTGAGACACTCTCAAAGACAGACTGTGACTCTTTCTCACTCTCTCTGGCTCACTGAAATATACTGTAACCTTCTCTGACAGACTGTGACACACTGTGACACTCTCAAAGACAGACTGTGACTCTTTCTCACTCCCTCTGGCTCACTCTGAAATATACTGTAACCTTCTCTGACAGACTGTGACACACTGTGACACTCTCAGAGACAGACTGTGACACTTTCTGACTCTCTCTGAAATACACTGTGACACGCTCTGAGAGACTGTGACACACTGTGACACACTATGACACTGTCTGCGACACACTGGGACCCTCTCTGATAATTTGAGACGCACTGTGACACTCTCTGATCCTATCGAACACTCTCTGAGACACACTGTGACACTCTCTGACAGACTGTGCTACACTGTGACACTGTCTGAGACTCTCAGAGATTCACTGGGACCCTCTCTGACAATTTGAGACGCACTGTAACACTCTCTGACAGACTGTGACACACTGTGACACTCTCTGAGTCTCTCTGAGGCACACTGGGACCCTCCCTGACAATTTGACATGCACTGGGACACTTCCTGACAGACTGTGACACACTCTGACACACTCTGACACTGTCTGCGACACACTGGGACCCTCTCTGACAATTTGAGACGCACTGTGACACTCTCTGACAGACTGTGACACACTGGGACACTCTCTGACACTATCTGCGACAAACTGTGACCCTCTCTGACAATTTGAAACACACTGTAACACGCTCTGATCCTATCCAATACTCTCTGAGACACACTGTGACACTCTCTGAAACTCTCTGAAAAGCACTGTGACACTCCCTGAAACTCTCTGAGGCGCACTGCGACACTCTGACAGACTGTGACCATTGTGACACTCTCTGACAGATAGTGACACTTTCAGATTTTCTCTGAATCTCTGACACACACTGTGATACTGTCTGTCACTCTCTGAGACACAATGCGACACTCTCTGACAGACTGAGACACTCTCTGAGACGTGCTGTGACACTCTCTGATCTTTCTGACACTCTCGGAGACACACTGGGATACAGTCTGACGCTCTATGACACTCTCTGAGGCAAAGTATGACATACTGTGACACTCTCTAACTCACTCTGACATCTCTGAGACTCTCTCACACAGACTGTGACTTTCTCTAAGCCAAATGCTGACACTCTCTGACACTCTCTGAGACACAGTATGACACACGGTGACACTGTCTGACCCTTTCGGAGACACACTGTAACACTCTCTCACAGACTGTGACCGTCTTTGAGCTTTTAGATTAGATTACTTACAGTGTGGAAACAGGCCCTTCGGCCCACCAAGTCCACACCGACCCGCCAAAGCGCAACCCACTCATACCCCTACATTTACCCCTTACCTAACACTATGGGCAATTTAGCATGGCCAATTCACCTGACCTGCACATCTTTGGACTGTGGGAGGAAACCGGAGCACCCGGAGGAAACCCACGCAGACACGGGGAGAACGTGCAAACTCCACACAGTCAGTCGCCGGAGGCGGGAATTGAACCCGGATCTATGGCGCTGTGAGGCAGCAGTGCTAACCACTGTGCCACCGTGCCGCCCACCAAATGCTGACACTCTCTGAGACACAGTATGACACAC
>NW_025213228.1:23700-25325 GCF_004010195.1 Chiloscyllium plagiosum
TGACACTCTCTGACAGACTGTGACACACTGAGACACTCTCAAAGAAAGACTGTGACACTTTCTGATTCTCTCTGACTCACTCTGTAATATACTGTAGACCTGTCTGACAGACTGTGACACATTGTGAGACCCTCTGAGACAGACTGTGACACCTTCTGACTCTGTCTGACTCTCTGAGACACACTGTGACACTCTTTGACAGACTGTGACACTCTCTGAGACTCTTACACACACTGTGACACTCTCTGACTCTCTCTGAGGCACACTGTGACACTCTCTGACAGACTGTGACACACTGAAACACGCTCTGACTCACTCTGGCACTCTCTTAGACACACTGTGACATTCTCTGACTCTCGCTAACACTTTGAGACGCACTATGACACTCTCTGATTGTATCTGACACTCTCTGATACACACTGTGACACTCTCTGATTCTCTCTGAAACACACTGTGACACTCTCTGAGAAACTGTGACACACTGTGACACTCTCTGAGACTCTCTGAGGCACACTGGGACCCTCTCTGAGATTTTGAGATGCACTGTGACACTTTCTGATCCTACCCGACACACTCTGAGACACACTGTGACGCTCTCTGACACTCTCTGAAAAGCACTGTGACACTCTCTGACAGACTATGACACACTGTGACACTCTCTGACTCTCTCTGAAACACTCTGTGACACTCTATGACAGACTGTGACACACTGTAACACTTTGCGACGCACTGTGACACTCTCTGATCCTATCTGACACTCTCTGAGACACACTGCCACAGTCTCTGTTCATATCTTACACTCTCTGAGACACACTGTGACACTCTCTGACTCTCTCTGAAACACACTGCGACACGCTCTGGCAGACTGTGACACACTGTGACACATTCTGACACTCGCTGACTCCCTCTGACAATTTGAGAAGCACTGTGACACTCTCTGATCCTATCTAACACGCTCTGAGACACACTGTGACACTCTCTTATCCTATCTGGGACACTCTGTGACACTCTCTGATAGACTGTGACACAATGTGACACTCTCAAAGACAGACTGTGACACTTTCTGACTCACTCTCACTCCCTCTGAAATATACTGAAACTTTCTCTTACAGACTGTGACCCACAATGACACTCCCTGAGACAGACTGTGACACACTCTGAGACACACTGTGATACAGTCTGACTCTCTCTGACATTCTCTGAGGCACAGTATGCCACACTATGACACTCTCTGACTCACTCTGATACTCTCTGAGGCGCACTGTGACACTCTCCGACTCTCTCTGACATTTACTAAGACAAACCGTGACACTCTCAGACTCTCTGTGACGGTGGCACATTGGTTAGCACTGCTGCCTCACAGTGCAGAGATCCGGGTTCAATTCCCGCATCAGGCGACTGACGGTGTGGAGTTTGCACATTATTCCAGTCTCTGGAATTCCATGGGTTTCCACCGGGTGTTCTGGTTTCCTCCCACAGTCCAAAGGTGTGCAGGTTAGGTGAATTGGCCATGCTAAATTGCCCGTATTGTTAGGTAAGGGGTAAAATGTAGGGGTATGGATGGGTTGCGCTTCGGCGGGTCAGTGTGGACTTGTTGGGCCGAAGGGCCTGATTACTAATGTAAT
>NW_025213228.1:25879-27753 GCF_004010195.1 Chiloscyllium plagiosum
GTGATACTCTCTGACAGACTGTGACACACTGTGACACTCTCTGACAATCTCTTAGACACACTGTGACATGCACTGTTCCTATCTAACACTCTCTGAGACGCACTGCAACACTCTCTGATCCTATCTGACACTCTCTGAGAGGCATTGTGACACTCTCTGATCCTACCTGACATTCTCTGAGACACACTGTGACACCCGTTGACACCCTCTGAGACACTCTGTGACACACTGTGACAGATTGTGACACTTTCTGACTCTGCGACACATGCTGATTCTCTCTGACACTCTCTGAGACAGAATGTGACACTCTCTGACACTCTCTGAGGCACAGCACGACTCAGTGTGACACGCTCTGACAGGTTGTGACAAACTGTGACATTCTCCGACTTTCTCTGACACTCTCTTAGACTCACTGTGACACTTTATGACTCTCTCTGTCACGCTCTGAGACACACTGTCACGCTCTGACAGACGGTGACAATTTCTGTGACACACTATGACACTCTCTGAACGACTGTGACACACTGAGAAACTCTCAAAGACAGACTGTGACAATTTCTGACTCTCTCGGACACTCTCTGAGGCACACTGTGACACTCTCTGAGACACACTGTGAACCTTTCTGACACTCTAAAACACACTGTAACATTCTCTGACTCTCTCTTAAACACGCTGTGACATTCTCTGACTCACTCTGACACTCTCGAAGGCACACTGTGACACTCTCTGACAGATTGTGACACACTGTGATACTCTCTGAGACAGCAGACTGTGACACGTTCTAACTCTCTGAGGCACAATGTGACACTTTCTGACTCCCTCTGACTCTCTGTGACACACTCTGAGACACACTGTGACACACTCTGAGACACACTGAGAAATACTCTGAAAGACTGTGACACTCTCTGACGCTCTCTGACACACTCTTAGAAACACTGTGACACTCTCTGACAGACTGTGACATACTGTGACACTCTCTGACTCTCTCTGACAATCTCTTAGATACACTATGACACTCTCTGATCCTATCTGACACTATCTGAGACGCATTGTGACACTCTTTGATCCCCCTGACACTTTCTGAGACACTCTGTGACACTCTGTGACACTCTCTGAGACGCACTGTGACACTCTCTGACACCCTCTGAGACACACTGTGACACTCTGTGACAGACTGTGACAGACTGTGACACTTTCTGACTCTGAGACACATGCTGATTCTCTCTGACACTTTCTGAGACAGAATGTGACACTCTCTGACACTCTCTGAGGCAGAGCACGACACAGTTTGACACTCTCTGACAGGTTGTGACAAACTGCGACATTCTCTGACTTGCTCTGACACACTGAGACACTCTCAACGACACACTGTGATACTCTCTGACTCTCTCTGAGACACACTATGACACTTACTGACACACTGTGATACACTGTGACACTCTCTCGGACAGACTGTGACGATTTCTGATTCTCTCTGAATCCCTGAGACACACAGTGACACTCACTGACACTCTCTGAGAAACACTGTGACATTCTCTGACAGACTGTGACACGCTGTGACACTCTCAGAAACAGACTGTGACACTTTCTGACTCTCTCTGTTTCCCTGACACACACTGTGAAAATCTGTGATGCTATCGGACAATCTCTGAGGTACACTGGGCCACTCTCTGACGGACTGTGACACACTGTGACACTCTCTGACACTCTCTTAAATACACTGTGACATGCACTGTTCCTATCTAACACTCTCTGAGACGCACTGCAACACTCTCTGATCCTATCTGACACTCTCTGAGACGCATTGTGACACTCTCTGACACCCTCTGAGACACACTGTGACACACTGTGACACACTGTGACAGACTGTGACA
>NW_025213228.1:29971-31535 GCF_004010195.1 Chiloscyllium plagiosum
GACAGACTGTGACACGTTCTAACTCTCTCTGAGGCACAATGTGACACTTTCTGACGCCCTCTGACTCTCTCTGAGACACACTGCGACACCCTCTGACACCCTCTGAGACACACTGTGACACTCTGTGACACTCTGTGACAGACTGTGACAGACTGTGACACTTTCTGACTCTGAGACACTTGCTGATTCTCTTAGACTCACTGTGACACTTTATGACTCTCTCTGTCACGCTCTGAGACACACTGTCACGGTCTGACAGACTGGGACAATTTCTGTGACACACTATGACACTCTCTGAACGACTGTGACACACTGCGAAACTCTCAAAGACAGACTGTGACACTTTCTGACTCTCACTGACACTCTCTGAGGCACAGTGTGACACTCTCTTAGACACACTGTGAACCTCTCTGACACTCTAAAACACACTGTAACATTATCTGACTCTCTCTTAAACATGCTGTGACATTCTCTGACTCACTCTGACACTCTCTAAGGCACACTGTGACACTCTCTGACAGACTGTGACACACTGTGACACTCTCTGAGACAGCAGACTGTGACACGTTCTAACTCTCTGGGGCACAATGTGACACTTTCTGACTCCCTCTGACTCTCTGAGACACACTGTGAAACACTCGGAGACACACTGTGAAATTCTCTGACATACTGTGACACTCTCTGACGCTCTCTGAGACACTCTTAGACACACTGTGACACTCTCTGACTCTCTCTGACAATCTCTTAGACACACTGTGACACTCTCTGATCCTATCTGACACTCTCTGAGACGCATTGTGACACTCTTTGATCCTCCCTGACACTCTCTGAGACACTCTGTGACACTCCCTGAGACATACTGTGACACTCTCTAACACCCTCTGAGACACACTGTGACACTCTGTGACACTCTGTGACAGACTGTGACAGACTGTGACACTTTCTGACTCTGAGACACATGCTGATTCTCTCTGACACTCTCTGAGACAGAATATGACATTCTCTGACACTCTCTGAGGCACAGCACGACACAGTCTGACACTCTCTGACAGGTTGTGACAAACTGCGACATTCTCTGACTTTCTCTGACACTCTCTGAGACACACCGTGACGCTCTCTGAGTCTCGTTGTCAGGCTCTGAGACACACTGTCACGCTCTGACAGACTGTGACAATTTCTGTGACACACTATGACACTCTCTGAACGACTGTGACACACTGAGACACTCTCAAAGACAGACTGTGACACTTTCTGACTCTCTCTGACTCTCTGAGACACACTGTGACACTCACTGAGACACACTGTGCCACTCTCTGACAGATTGTGACACTCTCTGAATCTATCTGACACCCTCTGAGACACACTGTGACACTTTCTGACTCTTCCTGGCTCTCTCTGACACTCTCTTAGACACACTGTGACACCCTCTGATCCTATCTGACACTCTCTGAGACGCATTGGGACACTCTCTGAGACACACTGTGACACTCTCTGACACATATGAGACACACTGTGACACTCTCTGACACTGTCTCAAACACACTGTGACACGCTCTGTCAGACT
>NW_025213229.1:0-873 GCF_004010195.1 Chiloscyllium plagiosum
ACAATGAGTTCCATAGATTAACCACCTTCCAGCTGAAAAAATTCCTTCTCATCTCAGTTCTAAAGGATCATCCTTTCACTTTGAGGCTATGTCGTTGTATCCTAGTCTCTCCCATTAGTGGAAGCATCTTCTCCATGTCCAGACTCTAACCAGGTCTCTCAGCATTCTCTAAGTTTCAATGAGATCCTAATCTCCAACGAATACAGATTGAGAGTCCTCAACTTCTCATATGTCAAACCCTTCATTCTCGGGATCATAGTTGTAAACCTCATCTGGACCCCTCCAATGCCAGCACGTCTTTCCTTCGAAATGGGGTCCAAATTTGTTCACAATATACAAGATGGGGTCTGACAAGCCTCCATCCCACCAAAGACTAACCATTTTCCCTGACTCCAGTGATTCCTAAAAGATAATTATCAATGCCTCCACAATCTCCTCAACTACTCCTTCAGAAACTTGGAGTGTAGTCCATTGGGTTCAGATGATTTATCCACTTCTCCAGTTCCTTCTCCTTAGTGATGGTCACTATACCCACCTCTGCTCTCTGACACAAAGTTAAGGTATGCTGCTGATGTCTTCCACTGTGAAGACTAACAGACAGTACCTATTCAGTTCCTCTGCCATTTCATTGTTCCCAATTACTACTGCTCCAACCTCATTTTTCAGCTTGCCTCTTTCTTACCTTTTATAAATGTAAATTAAACTCTCCCAATCTCTTGTTATACTATTTGCTCACTAACTCTCATATTTAATCATCTTTCCCCTTATTGCTTTTTTAGTTATCTTCTGCTGGTTTTTAGAGGCTTTGTAATCCTTTGGCTTCCAACTAATCTTCCCCACACCGTTTGCTTTTTCTTTTGCTTTTGTGCTGTC
>NW_025213229.1:14108-31536 GCF_004010195.1 Chiloscyllium plagiosum
ATTCTCCTGCTCCTTGGATGCTGCCTGACCTGATGCGCTTTTCCAGAACCACATTTTTTAGCTATGATCTCCAGCATCTGCATTCCTCACTTTCTCCTAGTTAACTTGATGGTCACTACAACTATCTTATATCCACCACTGACTCTCAGTTGCAGCAAAATGTTCCAACTACTCGATGCATTGCAGAAATTCACCAAAGTCGGAGAGTCATAGAGATGTACAGCATGGAAACAGACCGTTCTGTCCAACCTGTCCATGCTGACCAGACATCCCAACCTATTCTGGTACCACCTGCCTGTACCCGGACCATATCCTTCCAAACCCTTCCTATTCATACACCCATCCAAATACCTCTTGAATGTTTTAAATTGCACCAGCCTCCACGACTTCCTCTGGCAGCTCATTCTGTACACGTACCACCCTGTGTGAAAAAGTTGCCCTTTAGGTCTCTTTTGTATCTTTCCCCTCTCAACCTAAACCTAACCTAGTTCTGGTCTCCCCGACCCCAGTGAAAAGACTTTGCCTATTTACCCTATCTATGCTCCTCATAATTTTATAAACCTCCATGAGGTCACCCTTCAGCCTCTGATGCTCCAGGGAAAGAGCTCCAGCTTGTTCAGCCTCTCCCGATAGCTCAAATCCTCCAACCCTGGCAACATCCTTGTAAATCTTTTCTGAACCCTTTCAAGTTTCACGACATTTTTCTGATAGGAAAGAGACCAGAATTGCATGCAAAGTTCCTCAAACAAACCCTTTCAAACCCACAATAATCTAGAAGGACATGAGCAGCAGATGCATGGAATTATCATGCACTACAAATTCCCTTAAAAGTCAATCATCATCATGATTTGGAAATATCTCACCATTCTGCTTCTCAGCCCTTCATAACAGTGTTGTAATTCTGTGTACAGCACACAGACAACAACAGTTCAAGAAAGCGCATGGAATTATCATGCACTACAAATTCCCTTAAAAGTCAATCATCATCATGATTTGGAAATATCTCACCATTCTGCTTCTCAGCCCTTCATAACAGTGTTGTAATTCTGTGTACAGCACACAGACAACAACAGTTCAAGAAAGCAGCTCAGCAACACATTCTGAACAGCCATAAGAAATGAGCAATAAATGCTGGCCCAGGCAGTGATGCCCATGAATGGATTAGGATTCATTAAAAATGTTGTCCAATCATGACGAATAGTGGATCGTGGGTTGAAGGTTTCGTGAGTATAAATTGGTTGGGTGCAGGCAGCAACTTGCTTGTTGTGAAGAGCTGAAGCGATATGCTGTTGGAACAATCTGTCAGTCTTTCAGAGGCACGGCTGAAGTAGCATCACACGGACACTGAGATTCTTATCCCAGATTACTCGCATGTGAGACAGATCGAACCGATTTAATGTGACCTCGTATCTGGAATATTTGGAAACATAGTTAAATTCTTGTCATGAAGACAATTAGGTGTGGAATATTTGTATTCAAGGGAAAAATAATTGGATATTTTCAGAGTTCTTCAGCTAAATAATAATTTGATCCTGGGTGCGCTAACCAGACGCACCATTTGAGCACTATGTTTTCATTAGATTTCCCTCTAAAAATTGAACTCAACAAATGGTTGGATGTGTTTATGGCACAATCAAGTGGCTATGATCAAAGAATTTATGATCTTCAATAATTACACTTTGCTATTAATGATAAATATCACATTGAAAACATCTTCATAAAAATTTCAAGTTTGACTCACACACAATAACGTTAGTTGGGATCATGCTGGCCAGCAATGTAGATGCACAATTCTAATTGGACACTGGGATTGTGGAGCTGACATGCGTGGGATATTGTTGATGAGGGATTCAATGCAAGATGCAACGTAATCCATCACTTTTCTAACACCTTCAATAAGGGTCTGCACCAAACAGGAGAATTATGATGCATATGTGGCATACCGGATGTCATCAACATGGACAAACTTACGAATCACGGTTATTGGCAGCTCATTTGCATAAATGGTGAAAATTGCACTTAACCTTGTGCTAGTCCATTGGCCAATCTGCTCCATGCACTTCCGCCTTGTTCAAGAACGAGTCTGTTGTAAAGAAATACTTGAAATCTGGCCAGATCCAGTTTGGGAGCTAACTGGAGATATTTAGGAGCCAGTCACACTTTACTGGAGGTGCCAGTATGGTCCAGCAAGATTATATTCAGATTCAGGGCTTTTCAATCATATTTTTGACGTATATGGTTGTGCAAAGATCATGTGCTGACTCATCTAAACATGAATCAGCTCCTTTCTCCGGTTATTGAACTGAGTAATAATGCATTGGTGACTACAGTTACTAAAGTTAGCAATAATTAGGTGCGGATTCTGATTATTCAAATGAATAATCTTCAACTGAAAAAAATAATTTAGTTTGGTTTGATTTTAAGATTCAAAGGAATAAAGAGAGGTTAACTCTTCACTGCATAAAACTTAAACCTGACCTTATATTTCTCACAGACCAATCCAGCAACAATTGAACATCGTCACGCTCACGGAAACCCACATTCCAGACAATGTCCCAGCCAATACTATGAGCGTCTCAGGGCAGGTCCTGTCCCACGAGCAGGACAGAGACAGCAGAGGGATCAGCCCAGTGGGATACAGTCAAGGGTGGGGGGTGGGGGGGTGGTGGTGGCGGTACTAGGAAGTGCTCATCATTGATGCCTGTCCCCATGAAGCCTCATGTCATCAGGTTAAACACAGACACAGCAACATTCTGCTGATTATCAATTACCTCATCCCTCGAATTTCCCTGTTCGAACATACCATTGCAGGTGGAAAGGACAGAGAATGGGCTCTGTCTGGGAGGCTTCAGTGTCCATCACCAAGACAGGCTCAGCAGCACCACCTGCTGAATGAACTGGGACAGTACAAAAGGAATTGTCACCAATCTGCCTGCCACACATTCAATGGGCACTGCATCATGTGGTGTGGCTCTGTATCTGTGTGAAATGTGGCAGGCTTCAAACAGATCGACCAACTCATGACGAGCTGTCCATGAAGTTCAGTGCGTCATTTGCAGCATCAGAATTATACCTTGCACAGACAATCACTGACGATCTGCCCGACATATCTGACTGGAGGGTTTGAGTTACAGGGAGAGATTGGATAGCCTGGTTTTTCTTTCACTGGAGCGTCAGTGGCTGAGGAAGAATTTGTAGAGGTTCATAAAATCATGAGGGGCGTGGATAGGGTGAAAAGCGAAGGTCTCCCCCAGGATAACAGAGTCCAAGACTAGAGGGCATGGGTTTAAACTGAGAGGGGAAACATTTCAAAGCGACCGGAGGGGCATTTCCAGCCTGCAGAGCGTGATGAATGTGTGGAACAAAGTCATTTGGATGGATACGTGAATAGGAAGGGATTGGTGGGATATGAGTCAGGAGCAGGTGAGTGGGACCAGTTTAAATTGGGAGTATGTTCAGCTTGGACTGCATGCTTCGAAGGGTCTGTTTCCATGCTTTATGACCCGATGGCTCTATGGTGGAAGCTGGCACAATTACAGCATTTAAAGGCATCTGGGTGAGTATTTGAATGGAAAGTCTTCAGACTGGTTCAATGATGTGTACAACAGCACATACAAACAGCAGCACTGAAAATCAATATGTAAGGTTCCAACCTGGTGAAGGTACAAAACAGAACGACTTTTGTATGGAACAAGTTACAGACCGAGCTAAGTGATCACACAACCAATGAAACTCTGCTTTCTCCCCACTGATGCTGCCAGACCTGCTGTGTTCTACCAGTAATTGTTTGTTTTTGCATCACATCTGAGTTCAGCAGATCCACGCTCTGGCACATTTAGTCATAAAAGATGGTGGACAATTAAATCACTGGGTGAGAAGGCTGCTCTCCACCAACTAAACCCTCAGTTATGGGGGAGTCCAGGACATCAGTGCAAAAGATAAAGCTGAAACATTTGCAACAATCCTCAACGGAAAATACCAAGATGTAGATCCATTTCAGCCTCGACCTGAGGTCCCCATGTCCACAGATCCCAGTCTCCAGCCAATTCAATTCACTCTCCCTGATGTTACAGCATGACAGGAGGCACTGGATACTGAAAAGGCCATTGGTCCTGATAACTTAAACATCAAAAAGTTGCCGCCTGCCGAGCCAAAGTGTCCACATGCAGCAACAGCACTGGCATGGACCGAGAATGTGAAAGATCACTCAGGTATGTTTTACACAGAAAAATGAGGTCAATCTGATGTTGTCAATTAATGTCTCATCTGTCCATTCTCTAACATGGAATTGGGAAGGAAGGTATCATTAACAGGTCTAACAAGCAATACCTGGTCAGCAACAACCTGCTCACTGATGGCCAGTTTGGGTGCTCCAAGGGCCATTGATTACAGCCTTGGTTCAGAGAAGTTGAACTCCAGAGGAGAAGGGAGAGGAGCTCCCATCAACATCAAGGCACCATTTGACCAAGTGTGACAGTAGGAGGCCAAGGAAAAACCACACTCAACGAGAATCCAGAGAAAACTCTCTGCTGGTGGCAGCAATAACTAGCAAGAAGGAAGACAGTTGTTATTGTTCATGTCAGCAATTTCACCTTCAGGACATCTCTGCAATAACTCGTCAGGAAACATCCAAGGTCTAACCATCTTCACCTGCTTCATCAATGAACACTCAGAGGTCTATCAATGCGCAATGTTGCATAGTGTTTTGAGCACAGCTACTTTCCAAGTAGTTAACCTGGGTTTGATTTCTGGGCTTTGCAGGGTTCCAATTTTAAATTCACCACCAAGAAGATAGATGAGGGTAGGGCAGTTGATGTTGTCTATATGGAATTTAGTAAGGCCTTTGTTAAGGTCCCGCCTGGCAGGTTAATCGTGAATGTCAGTCACATGGCATACAGGGAGAGCTAGCTAACTAGATTCAAAATTTACTCAATGGGAGCAAGCAGAGTGTAATTGTTGAATGTCGTTTCTCAGACTGGTGTCCTGTAGCTAGTGGTGAACCACAGGGGTCGTTGCTGGGACCTTCGGTATTTGTTATAAATGATCGGGAAATGAATGTACAAGGAAGGATGAGTAAGTTTGCAGATGATACCAAATTCGGAGGTATCATTGATAGCAACAATTGTTGCCAAGCATTCGAGGGAAGTGGGCTGAGGATTGGCAAATGCAATTCAATACAGATCAATGTGAAGTGTTGCACTTGGGAAAGTCAAACCAAGTTCGGACTTACACCAGAAATACTAAGGTCCTGAGGAGTGTTGTGGAACAGAGGGACACATGAGTACAAGTACATAATCCTTGGAACCTGCTGCCACAGGTAGACAGGGTGGTGAAGAAGGCATTTACCATGCTGGCCTACATCGGTCAAAGCAACGAGTATAGGAGTTGGGACATTATGTTACATTTGTATAAGTCATTTGTGAGGTCGCACTTGGAGTATTCACAGTTTTGATTACCCGGTTATCAGAAATACATAGTTAATAAAGGAAGGAGTGTAAAGAAGATTAATGAAGATGTTACCAGGATTAATAGGCCTGAGCTATATGCAAAGGTTACCCAGGACAGCACTTTATTTCTTGGAATGGAGGAGAATGATGTGTGTGAAATCGTGAGCAGCAGAGATAGGATGAAAGCTTATAGCCTTTTTCCCAGGGTTGGAGAATTGAAAACTAGAGGGCGTAAGTTGAAGTTGACGGGGAAAGGTTAAGGAAGGACCTGAGGGGCAACGTCTTCATGCGGAGAGTGAATGGAATGAGTTGGCAGAGAAAGTGGTTGAGGCAGCGACAACAGCAACATTTAAAATTCATTTGAAAAGGTACAGGGATGGGATGGGTGTAGAAGGATATGGACCAAATACAGGGAATTGGAATGAGCACGTGGTCAGCATGGAGCAGTTTCAGCTGAAAGGCCTGTTTCCATGCTGTATTAGTCTATGACTCTATGACCAGAAAAACCCCAAGCTGAAAGGATAGTCATGGATTGTTAATTTGTCCTGTTAATACATGAGTATGCCATTCTATGAAAAATGCATCACTCAAATTGTTCCTTTTTTTCATAATGACAGGTATCTGAGGACTCCATTGTGAAACTGGGAAAGTAATACTTCGTAAAAGAACTGCGGGAACTTGAAATCAAAAACCAAAACTGAAGCTGAGGTGGTTATGATTGACAGTGTCACTTTGCTTGGATTGACGATAACCAACAATCTGTCCTGGACCACCCACGGAGATGTGAGGGTCAAGGAGCCACAATAATACCCCTGATTCCTCAGGATGCTTGGGAAATTCGGCACGCCCATTAGGCGCCTCACCAACCATTTTAAATTTACCGTAGGAAACATTCCATCTGGGAGCATCACGACTTAGTCCAGAAACTTCTCCACCCTGGACCATAAGGAAATTGTAAACAAGACCCAAACCATCACACAAGCCAACCTCCTGTCCATTGACTGCATCTGGCCTTCTCGTTCCTGGAAACGCTGCCAATATCATCAAATATCGTTCCCATCCTGGATATAATCGCTTCCAAACTCTTGCACCAGACAGAATATGCAAAAAGCTTAATCACACTTACAAACAGGTTCAAGACCAGCATCTTCCCTGTTCTTTTTAGACTGTGAACGGAACTCTCAAATTTTAAATCTAATGTTGATCTTTCTGTTGTATCCTCCTGTGTTAACGTAACTTTGTCTGCCTCCCTCTATTCAATCACCCTGGTATCTGTACATCCTTGTATGGTATATCTGCTTGTACCGAACACAAAACAAAACGTTTCACTGCACTTAGGTACATGTGCCAACCGTAAATCAAATCAAATCAAATTGCCGTAAAATCTCATCAGGTCTGGCACCATCTGTGATGAAAAATCAGAGTTATTCTTTCTGATCCAGTTCTGAGAAAAACACTGGCAATGAAACATTAACTTGGATTTCTCTCAGCCAACAGGCTTTCGAGGTTGTCCAATGAAGGCCCGTTCTCCGAGCTCTGGTTTGGTTTGGGTTTCAGCAGTCTTGTTTTGAAGCTGCTGGACCCACAGAAGCAGGTCCTGACTGATCCTATATCTACCTTCTCTCCTGTAACACCCTGGGTTTGATTTTCTCCTTTGTACCAAGGAGTGTTTATGGGAGTTGTTGCAAGTATTGGGACAGCATCATTAAGTTGGGATAATCTGTTGGGTTTTCAGAGAGGTTAAGTTATTCTGTATTCTGTTCTCTTTTGTGTCTGCTTCATTTGGAAATCTTTTAAATAAATTCTATTTTGTTTCAAACTAAGTGGTGAGGTCAACTGCATCTCTCCTGGAATATCCGCTGTACACCTGCTTAAAACAACTAACACAGTGAGAGTCTGGGCTACCTTCTGGAAATGTTTGGAGGGCTCTGGCCTGGTACATTACAGATTGGGGTCTCATCTGGAATTTGTTCCTTAGTTTTGATTTGAGATCAGGGTTGTTGGTCTCAAAGGCAGCGGGTGGTGGGCGTTACTATCTTTTGTTCTGGGTGTTGAACTCAGTTGGCTCAAACTGTGCTTGGGATAACAATGGCTCTTTCAGTCACCAAAGGTTCTCTGCAGGTGGAAGAGATGACCTTGGGGTTTTGTAATAAGTAATTAAGACCAAACTGATAGAATTATGGCAGGATGGGGTTGGAGCTGCCTCCTTCCATGAGGAAAGGACAGCAGTAGCTTAGCGTTTACATTCACTGGAAACGCCATTAGAATCTTTAGAGATGGCGAATGTTCAATTGAAAATGTAGCAGCTTGAGTGAGAGGCAAGAGACAAGGCAAGGGCAGCAGAAACGAAACAGTTTGAATTATGACTTAAACAGAGGAAAGAGATAAAGAACGAACCGCTTCAGCAGAACAAGAAGGGAAACACAGAGAAAGAGAGAGGCAAGAGAGAGAAAGAGAAAGGAAAGGCGAGAGAGGAAAGGAAGGGAAGCAAGAGAGGAAGGTCAAACTTCAGAAAGTGACACTGAGACAGGAAAGTCAGCTTAAAAGGATGGAGATGAAGGCGGAAGGTAAACTTAGTGAGAATGCGCAAACCCATGGTAAACAAAGGCCGGGTGAGAAACGGTTTAAATATATTCAATTATTGTCTAAATTCAATGAGAAGGATGTGGAAGCCTTTTCCATCTCACTTGAAAAGGTAGCAAAACAAATGTAGTGATCCGTGACCATGTGGATTTTGTTGATCCAAACAAAACATGTAGGGAGAGCGAGTGAGCTGTCAGAGGAGGTGTCTGGGGAGTACGAGGAGGTGAATAAAGCCAGGTTAAGTGCATATGAGCTTGTGCCAGAAGCCTACAGGCAACGTTCCAGGAATCTACGGAGGGACCCCGGTCAAACCTACACTGAGTTTGAAAAGATCAGACAAAATAATTTTTGCAGGTGGATAAGGATATTCAAAAAAATAGAGCAAACCTACGATGTTCTTAGAGATACAATTATTTTGGAGGGGTTCAAAAATTCTCTTCCTGAAGGAGTGAGATCTCAAGAGGAAGAGCTGAGAGTGAAAATGGCAAAATGATGAACATGCGTTTGTCCAGATATCAAAGATTGGCTTCCAATATCAGTTTCAGTCCATGAGCGACAGAAAATGTGGAAAAGAGAAATCCTGATGCGGAAAGGAAAGGTAGATCTTGGTGAAGATTGTAGGGATAACATACCACAGAATAAAAAGGAAACCTTCAAGGGGACAGAGAAGTTAAAAAGCCCCGGTGTTTTCATTTCAATAAAGTAGGCCACATGAAATCACAGTGCTGGTGGGTTAGGGAAAGCACTGGGAAACCAAATGTAGGAAAACAGGATAAGCCAATGAATTTTGTTGGAGTGTTAATGGAAAGTACAGTGGAGACCAGAAAGCTGTACCAGAATGTATAAGCTGGTCGGAGGTTGGTTAAGGAGGAAGTGACAGATCTACTGAAACCACATACCTGCAATGGTAAAGTTTATTCGCATAGGCCCACAGCAACTGGTAAAGAGGTTACAGAATCCTCGCAATCTGTGCTATTGAAAGATGAAGAGATATGCACTTCTTAAGGACTATTACCAGAAAAGGTGCTAGTAATGCGAATTCACAGTGAGACAAGAAGCGCTCAATTATGTAAAGTGGGTTTACACTGTCCAGTGAAGAATGGAGAAGTTATGTAAGAATACTGGACAAATTCTCAGCTCCAGGATAACAATTTGTCCTTGCTAACGATATAGCTGGATCAAAGGTAGGATTACTGCCCACTGTGGTTGAAAAGCCAGTAGAAACAAAGGCAACTGAACGATTGTAGGAAGCATATGCTCGAAGTTTTCCTGACTGTGTGGTAACGAGCTCACAAAGTCAGCACTTGAAACAAGAGAGATCAAAAAGTCACCGATAAGAGAGTTGAAGTGGAATTAGCAGAGAGCCTGATTGATCAGATGGCTGAGACAAACCAGACAGATGACATAACAGACATCTTAACTCAGATAAATTAACTGACATACAGCAAAAAAGATGAAATTTTAAGGCAATTGTATCAAAAGGCATTCACGACAAATAATCTAACTGTGTCCCTGAACATTGCTCTCTTAAAAATTAGGAGAAATGGGCAGATGTTCATCAAGTCATACTGCCAGTAGGTTAGAGAACGGAGGTGTTGCAAGTGACACATGAGCTACCACGAGAGGACATTTAGGAGAGAGGGAAACACAAGTTAAAATACAAAACCATTTTGACTGGCCTGGACTGCACAAGGATGTAGATGAACTTTGCGAGACATATCATGCATGTCAAGTTATTGGAAAGCCACAGGCAGTATTAAAACCTGCACATTTAATACCTGTAGCTGCATTTGGGGAGAAAGAGAGAGGGAGTGAGGGAAGAGAGAAAGCAGCGGAGAGAGTGAGGGGGAGACAGGGTGGCAGACAGGGAGGGAGAGAGAGAGAAATACAGGGTCAGAGAGATGTGTGGGGACAGAGAACAAGAGGAGGAAAACAGAAAATGGGGAGAGAGGGGCGTGGAGAGAGAGATAAAGAGAGAGAGAGAGAGACGTTGAAGAGATACAGTGAGAGAGATTGGGGGAGAGACTGTAGTGAGAGAGAGATAGCAGCAGACAGGGAGAGAGAGAGGTGAGAGACCGAGGTGGGGAAGACAGGGAAAGGGACAGGGAAAGACGCTGCAGTAGTTCGAGAAGACCACCACCACCACCTTCTCAAAACAACAAGGAGTGTGCACTAAATGCTGGGCACAGCCAGTGGTGCCCACAGCCCAAAGATGAATCAATAACATAAAGGGGCAAAGGGGAAGCCAATAAACTATTGAGCTGTTGTTTGGACATCAACAGTGGCAAAACTGATGGAATCCAAAACATGACAGAAGTTCAATATACACGTGGGGAAAAATAAGTTTATACTGGACGGCCAAATGGGCTGAATGGTGTCCTCCTGTTCCGAGTGCTTATGTTCTTATGGTCACTTCACAGGAACATCAGTTAGCTCTGCTTTCTCTCCCCACAAATGCTGCCAGACCTGCTGAGATTCTCCAACTAGTTCTGGTTTTGATTGGGTATTTCTTTGAGGTGTTACATGTGATCGTGATATTGAAATAATTTGTCAGTTTCATTACTTTCAGATACTCTCTGGGAGCTCACTGCTTCACCAAAGCCAATCTTGCAAATGCGACCTCACAGAGGAGGATAATTTGAAGAACACGCCATTATGAACATTACCCGTCCTTACAAACAGCAGCTTCACATTGTCCTGCATTGTGTTTCAATTTGGAATGGATTCCAGAATGGACCCCATTCACAGCCCGGGGACTGTCTGTCCTTTAAGAGCCAAATTCTAACACAAACCGAACTCTTGGAAAATTCAATAAATGTTCACTGTTAAATAATTATCGAGTGAAGGACACCCCTGAACCACTATGATATCTGGAGCTTGGTTTGGAGGTGTTTGAGTGAACAACATCATTACTGGCGGTATATAGCTTCCATTGTCTGTTGTTTCGATATTATAATTGGATTGCACACTGACGTTTCAGAGGCCACTATATTCAATACCAAGAGACACTTAATTTCAGATAATTCTGCAGTGATTAACACACCCCTGCAACACAGCATCGGGCTGTCCTGAAGAAGATGGAACTTAATGTCGAGAAACGTGAGACCTTTCAGTGGGAAAATGGAAAGACTGGGCTATGGCGTGTTAAAAGTTGACAAGTTGTGAGATCTTGCAACTTCGAATTGAAAAATGAACTACAAAGCAGGTGTGAATTTCTGTTCGCTGCAGAGATTTCCAAACGAGCTCAGTCACATATTAACATCCACGTTCCCTGGCCAGTCTACACTTCCAGACCAGTGACATTGTTCCCCTGTGTCAGGGCAGTTTTCTGACTGGATATTGCAACATGAAAGTACTAACTGAAACAAGGATTGCTTGATCCCATCATATCATTTACTTTACTGCCTGTATGGTGTGAATTCAATTTAAAACTGTGGCCGATGGCGTATAAGGAGGTGAATTGTAGCAATTTCATAGTGTCCCTCCCCATGTGCGGAGAGGCCTGGGCTCAGTCCCATCAACTCCAGAGATGCGGAGTCACAGAATGTGCAGCACAGAAACAGACCCTTCAGTCCAACTTGCTGATCAGATATTCTAAATTAATCTCGTCCCTTTAACCAGGGTTTGGCAAATATCCCTCTGGATACCCATGCAGATGCCTTTTATATGGTGTAATGTATCCGCCTTCCCCACTTCCTCTGGCACCTTGTCCCATACACGCACCACTCTCTGGATGAAAACGTTGCCCTCAGTTCTCTTTTAAATCTTTCTACTCTCGCCTTCAAGCTGTGCCCTCTAGTTTTCGACGCCCCTACCTTACGAAATAGACCTTGGCTCTCAGTCTATCCATGCACCTCATGTTTCTATAACTCTCTATAAAGCTCCCCCTCAGCCTCCAGTACTCCAGAGAAAATCGTCTCCAGACGATTCAGCCTCTCCGTATAGTTCAGAGCCTGCAGACCTGGCAACATGCTGGCAAATCTTTTCAGAACTCTTTCACGTTTCATCATATATTTCCTATAGAATCAAGGTCAGAATTTAACGTAGCGTTCCAAAAGTGACTTAACTAATGCCCTGTGCAGCTGCAACATGTCATTCCAACACTTGCACTCAATGCAATGATCAATAAAGGCAAGCATGCCAAATGCCTTCTTCACTATCCTGTCTACCTGTGACTCCATTTTCAAGGAGCTATGAATCTGCACTCCAAGATCACTTCGTTTGCCATAATGACCAGGACCTTACCATTAAATGTATAAGTTCTACCCTGATTTACCTTACAAAAATGGAAGTCCTCACGTCTATCTGCCTTAAACTCCATCTGACACTCCTCAGCCCATTGGCCCATCTGATCAAGATCCATTGTCCTCTGAGGAAACTTCATTTGCCGTCCAATACACCTCCAACTTTGCAAACGTACTAACCATCGCTCCGATAATCACAACCAAGTAACAAAGGGGTTTTCAGGAGACTGATGGCATCATTGAACAGGTTGAGAGAACATCTCATTAAGAACACTATCTCCCGGACCTTGTTCACAGTGACAGTGACTGCAAGAGCAGTGAGATGTTGTTTATGGGATGAGAGAGGGAGAAAGTAGCAGGTCAATGGTTTAGCCCAGGGCTGTCACAATCTGACCCTGTCCTTCCCCCACCCCCACTGGACCCAGACTTGGAATGCACACAGACACAAAGCTGCAGTTTGAAACACAGAGCAGCCACAATACACGGTTACAATACAAATTCACACAAGACTTTTGCACAATGTCTTTGCACAAGTTGGTGCAGATTTGTCCCAAAAATTAACACAAGATGTTGAACAAATGAACAAGTTTATTCCACATATGAATAGAATATTACGACACACGAAGACACACAGGTAAAGTCAGCAAGCTGAATTACATTGAGATATACACACATGGTGAAAGATGTAATGTGCACTGGAGCATACTATAAAGGTTGGAAAATGGGAAGCTTTCAAAAATGACATAAGGAGAGTCCAGAAACAGTATATCCCTGTTAGGGTGAAAGGAAAGGCTGGTAGATGTAGGGAATACTAATGTTGAGAGAAATTGAGGTTTTGGTTAAGAAAAAGAAGGAAGCATATGGCAGATATTGATAGTAGAGATCGTGAGAATCCTCAGAAGAGTATAAAGTAGAAGTATAATTAAGAGAGAACTCAGGAGGGCAAAAAGGGGACATGAGATAGCTTTGGCATCTAGAGTTAGGGAGAATCCAAAGAGTTTTTACAAATACATTAAGGACAAAGGGGTAACTAGGGCGAGAATAGGGCCCCTCAAAGATCAGCAAGGCGGCCTTTGTGTGCAACCACAGGAGATGGCGGAGATACTGTATGAGTATTTTGCATCAGTATTTACTGTGGAAAAGCACATGGAAGATATAGATTGTAGAGAAGTAGATGATAATATTTTGAAAACAAATGTCCATATTACAGAGGAAGAGATGCTGGATGTATTGAAATGCATAGAAGTGGATAAATCCTCAGGACCTGGTCAGGTGTAACCTCAAACTCTGTGGGAAGCTAGGGAAGTGATTGCTGGGCCCCTAGCTGAGATACTTGTATCATCCATAGTCATAGGTGAGGTGCTGGAAGACTGGAGGTTGCCTAAAGTGATGCTAATATTTAAGAAAGTTGGTAAGGACAAGCCAGGGAACTGTAGACCAGTGAGCATTACATTGTGGTGGGAAATTCGTTGGAGGGAATCCAGAGGGTCATGATGTACATATTTTTGGGAAGGCAAGGACAGATTATGGATAATCAACATGGCTTTATGCATGGAAAATCATATCTCATAAACTTGTTTGAGATTTTTGAAGAAGTAACAAAGAGGATTGATGAGGGAAGAGAGATGTGATCTATATGGAATTCAGTAAGGAGTTTGCCAAGGTATCTGATAGGAGACTAGTTAGCAAGGTCAGATCGCATGCAATACAGGAACAGTTAGCCATTTGGATACAGGACTGGGACAGGATGAAGAAGACAGAGGGTGGTGGTGGAGAGTTGAATGTTTACAGACTGGAGGCCTGCGTCCAGTGGTGTGCCACAAGGATCAGTGCAGGGTATACTATCTTTCATTATTTGTATAAACGATTTGGAAATGAGTATAAGAGATATAGTTTGTAAGTTTGTAAATTGGAGGTGTAGTGGACAGCAAAGAGGGTTACCTCAGATTACAACAGGATCTTGATCAGATGGGTCGATGGCTGAGAAGTGGCAGATGGAGTTTAATTCAGGTAAATGCGAGATGCTGCATTTTGGAAAAGCAAATCTTAGCAGGACTTATACACTTGATAGCAGGGTGCTAGGGAGTGTTGCTGAACAAAGAGACGTTATAGTTTCATACCTACCTAAAAGTAGGACACCTCCTTGCTTAGATGGTAGAACGACAGCTCTGAGACATATTTTCACACTTGGAGTAAACTGTCTCAATGCAGCATCGATTGAAATATTTTGTGACCTTGGGATGAGGCTCATGGTGTTTGGGTGGATAGTGTTATTGCTGGCAGATTCCAGATTCTGTTCTTGTTATTGTGTTACGATGCACTGAGCAGCAACACTCCTTCATTATTGGGATTAAACTTGTTATTGTAATGAGTTTGTTCGTTGACAGAAATTTGAAAAACAGCAACAAAGTTGAGTAATGCTGTTCACCTCGATCTCCCCAAGGAGCTTCCACACTGTATAAGGCAGCGTCTCTGGGAATGCATCAGCTCAGAGTTTCAAACAAGGAGATTGTCAGCTGCCTGAAGGGACAGGTCACCTCGCCCAGAAAAATGCACCGACCAATTCAACAAGTGGAGAAGGCAGTCTACACCATTCTTGCAATTATTGGTGTTCCTGGTAAGGCTTTATGAGAATTGAACTAGTTTTAATCTGCTGCTGATCTGCTCTCTGGTTTTATCTTTTGAACGATAATATCTCCAGCTCACTGAGTGGTCAGCCTTATCCAGGCATCAGAAAAGTCACAGCAATTCACTGAAGCAGCATTCTCGGTAGAATTCTCCACTGACACAGACTCCTAACCTCACTGCGGCTGCAACAATCTCTGATCTCAGTGTTCTGTCATCTCTTCTGATTCAATTCGGTGTGAGGGCACGTGATATGAGTTCAGACGAAGGATCACTGGACCGAACACATTTACTCTGATTTCTCACCCACATTTCTTGCCCATCCTCCTCAGTTTATTCAGTAATTTATGCAGACAACAAGCAACATGAATTCGACTGGGATAAACTACTATCATAGGGCAAGCCAGACAGAGAACAGCCAGGGAATTCCTAGAGGCATGGCATTCATCCACAAACTCCATCAACAAACACATCGACCTGGACCCAACATACCAACCACTACAGCGGACAGCTGAAACTGACAACCGGAAGCGGCAGGGACAGACCACTATAAACACCGGAGGAAACACCAAAGAAGCGCTTCGCAGGAGGCTCCAAGCACTAATGATGTTGCCTAGCCAGGGGACGAAACGTTTGCAACAAAAACTTCCAGCTCGGCGAACAGAACCACAGCAACGAGCACCCGAGCTACAAATCTTCGCACAAACTTCGAGTAATTTATGCTTTATTTCACAAATCAGGCCAGTTTTCTCTCGAAATAAAAAGGTGTGATCTGAGTGAAGTCCTACACGATATTCCCCAGAGAATTAAGGAAGATAAAGATTAACTCTTTCCAGTGGTTTGTGATTCTCGAATGAGGAGGCAGAATCTGTCAATTAGGACGAGACCGATCCAGCAAGACATAAAGAAGCACTTCGATGCACTCAGGATGGGAGATGTTTGGAATTCTCTTCCACAAATGGCAGTGGATGCGGGATCAGTTGTGAAATTTAAAACTCTGATTGTTTTTTTTTGTGTGATGCAAAGGAATTGTGGGATATGTGCTCCGTTTTGATTTAGAAAGCTTTATCTAACTGCCATCCCATCTGGAAATTCTCTTCTCCTCACCAAGCTTGACAGATTCCCCTCCGGATCCCTGCTCACCCAGACATTTGTGATGCATGAATGTGTTGATTTACAGTGTAAATATCACAACTGTCCTAAAACTCAATATTGCCACTAAGGGAGCCCTGCATGTTCTGTTCTGCTGCACCTGTGGAAGACAAATTGAGTAGTTTTGTTTCAAATTTTTTGCAGGTTCTGATAGAGTCGTAGAGTCACACAGCAACGAAATATATCTTTCATTTCAACTCAGCCATGCAGACCAGATATCCTAAATTAAGCGAGTCCCATTTGCCAGCTCTTGGACCATATTCCTCTAATCCCTCTCTATTCATATACTCATATAAGACTTAAATGTTGTAGGTGTACCAGCCTCCATCACTTCCTCTGGTAGCTCATTCCATACACGCACCACCCTCTGTGTGAAAAAGTTGCCCCTCAGGTTCCTTTTAAATCTTTCACTTCTCATCCTGAAACTATGCCCCCTAGTTCTGGACTTGCCCACCACAGGAAAAAGACCTTGACTATTTGTCCTATCCATGCCCCTCTGATTCTTTCAATCTCTATAAGGTCACCCCTCATCCTCCGATGCTCCAGGCAAACAGCCACAGGCCTTTCAGTATCTTCCTGTTGGCTCAAACCTTACAAATATGGCAAAATCCTTGTAAATCTTTTCTGAAACTTTTCAAGTTTCACTTCATCCTTCCTATAGCAGGGTAACCAGTACAGAATACAATATTCGAGAAGTGGTCTAACCAATATCCTGTACAACCATAACGTGACCTCGCAAGTCCTATGCTCAGTGTTCTGATCAATAAAGGAAAGCATACCTTCTTCACTATCTTATCTACCTGCACCCCTACTTTCACGGAACTACGAGCTTGCACTCCAAGTTCTCAAGCAGATGACCTAATTGCTGATCCTGTTGTGGCTCCGATCAGGATTTGCTCCGATACAAAGAGTAGGGCATGACCTGATCCAAGGAGGAAGGGTGAGATTGATTTATTGACAGTCCATTCTCCAGTCCTGTGAATGAGTTGGGGGTGAGGTTTCTGATGGGATTCTGCACCTGCCAGAGTTGGAGCTGAGAACTGGAAGAATCCAATACACACATTCAGATAGTGCCCATACAAATCAAACAAAATCACAGACTTCCCTCTGCTCTCCTAGGATGGGCCATGAGCTCAGTCTCTGTCCAAACTCCATAATCTCTGTAGTCACTAGGTTGGAAGATCAATCTCAGGTGGGTGTGAAAGTGTTTAAATTCACTCAACCTGACCACTTCCACTCACACAGTGTGCTGGACTTTGGTGGTAAGGTCATACTGTTGCTCTCTGGAATAGGCAGGGGGATTGTTCGTATCAGTAATTCACCACATCTTTCCCATTTTTCTTCCACAGTTAATTTGCTGTCAATTGCTATCCTTTC
>NW_025213230.1:0-5228 GCF_004010195.1 Chiloscyllium plagiosum
GGCTGTGAAAACAGGTTTGCAGCATTCCCATCCATTACACAGAGGTGTGGAATGCTGTTATGGAGGAGGTTACAGAAATCGAGAGGGTTGTAGATGTTGGAAGGTAGTACAAAGACAGTTACAAAGCTGTAGTATTTGAGGAGGTTACAGGGGCAGGATGCATTGAGGAATTGGAAGCGGCTTCAGGTATTAAACATGCTGCAAGGGATCAATAACCTTCCATCGATCAGGGGGATTGGAAGGTCTGGAGAAAAAGAACGAGAATTGCAGGGATTGAAGAATATCACAGAAATGGGGAGTAACATATGAGCGAGAAGATTTATAATATGAGATGAGCTGTAGATAATGGAGTCAGGGAAGACACAGGGAGATCTGAAGGGACTAAAGGTGATCAAAAGGACAGTGAGGCTTCTCAGTGTATGATGGGGTAGTTTACGCAGACAGGGAGTATTTTATGGAACGTTGCTATTTACAGAGACTAAGAGATTTGTACAGAATTGAGGCACTAACAGAGATACGGAAGGCTGCAGTGAATGATATCAGATGCTGAGGTTCTGGAGGTTACATCAATCGGAATGCTGGAGATATGGCAGAGCTTACAGACACAGGAACAGCAATAAGGCCTAGTGACACTTACACAAATAGAGAGCATTGCACAAACTGGAGGAGGTTCCTGCGGTAGGAAGGGTTGTAGGGGAGGGTGTAGTTTATACAGACGGGGGAGTAAGAACAGGAGAAGGTGATGGAGATGAGTCGATGGATGGAGATACTGAAGGACAGGGTGGGTTTATATATATATATATATATATATATATATATATATATATCACAAAGAGTTACAGATACAGGGAGATTTTTGGGTCAGAAATACGGAAAGAAACGGGAGATTTGCCAAGTCAGACAAAGAGAGAGTGTTTGAGATGCTGGAGGGAGAGGAGGAGCAAACAGAGATGTGGATTGTTGCTGTGGCTGGAGAAGTACTCTGAGTACAGAGAGACTTTTAGGGACTGGAGCAGGTTATTGAGATAATGGTCTCCACAGTCTGTGAGGAATGGAGCACTCCTGTTATAGCTGCCGGAGCGGTTACACAGCAGCCCTTACAGATGAGGAGTGATATAGCTGCTGGAGTAGTTACAGAGTAGGCTTGCTGGATGGGGAGTAATATCACTGGTGCAGGTACAAAGTTGGAAAGTCGGGGAGTTATATCGCTATTGAAGCAGTTACAGAGTAGCCTTGGCCGATAGGGAGCGATAGAGCTGCTGGAGCAGTTACAGAGTGAGCCTGACAGATGCCTGGTGATATAGCGGCCGGAGAAGTTACATAGTAGACCTGACAGGTGGTGAGTGACATAGGTGCTGTAGAAGATACAGAGTAGGCTTGACAGATGGGGAGTGATATCGCAGCTGGAGCAGATACAGAGTAAACTTGACAGATGGGGAGTAATATAGCTGCTGGAGCAGATACAGAGTCGGGTTGAGAGATGGGGAGTGATAAAGCTGCAGGAGCAGTTACAGATAGCCCTGAGAGAAGGGGAGTGATATAACTGCTGGAGCAGTTACACAGTAGGCCTGACAGATGGGGAGTCATATAGCTGCTGGAGCAGTTATAGAGTTGGACTGATATAGCTGCTGGAGCACTTACAAAGTAGGCCTGACAGATGGGGAGTGATATAGCTGCTGGGGCAGGTGACAGATGTAAGGAGGGCTCTGGAGGCTGGTGTAGATTGCAGAAACATGGTGGACTGTTGAATGTCAGAAGTTCATACCGACAGGGAGGTCTGTAGGGGAATGAGAAGGTAACAGAGACAGTGAAGGTTTCAGTGTTGGAAGTGGATTCAGTGTGTGTGATAATGTCACAGAGGCAGGCGCGTCATGGTGCTTGGAGGAACGCACAAACGGAGGGATGCTATTGGATATGATGTTCCAGAGATAGGGAGTGTTCCAGCAGCTGACGGAAGTTACACAGATAGGCGGGGAATGAGAAGGTAACAGAGACAGTGAAGGTTTCAGTGTTGGAAGTGGATTCAGTGTGTGTGATAATGTCACAGAGGCAGGCGCCGCCATGGTGATTGGAGGAACGCACAAACGGAGGGATGCTATAGGATATGATGTTCCAGAGATAGGGAGTGTTCCAGCAGCTGACGGAAGTTACACAGATAGGCGGGGTTATCGGGCTGCAGGAGGAATCAGATTGGCAGAGTTGGAGAGGCTGAAGAGATTGGACATTTGGGGAGTATTCCATGGTC
The DNA here is from genome assembly GCF_004010195.1 of Chiloscyllium plagiosum. NCBI lineage: Eukaryota > Metazoa > Chordata > Chondrichthyes > Orectolobiformes > Hemiscylliidae > Chiloscyllium > Chiloscyllium plagiosum. Next base: position 2,246 of record NW_025213230.1, read on the forward strand.
TGAGAAAATTCCAGTGATTGGTGATTGTGCAGTTTACACAGATAGTGGGGATCGTGGCGACTGACAGTGATACAGAGCCAGGGAGTGCTACACAGAACCATAGGAAAGAGGGACAGTTGTCGGCCATTCTGCCCCACCAGGAGAAGGTCAGCTCTGCAGATGCTGGAGATCAGAATCAAGAGTGTGTTGCTGCCTGATCCACTGTGCTTTTCCAGCATCCGAGGATCAGGAACATAGACGTTTCGGGCCGGAACCCTTCATCCGGAATGAGTAGTAGGGAAAGGATTGTGTACCGAGATGGGAGGAAGTGGAAGAGTTTACTGTGATAGTGAGGTTTGTGGTGATGGTTTTTGCGATTGGATGAAGTTATTAATACAGAGGGGTCGAGACACTGGATGGTTCTTCAGACTGAAGGACGTTACAGAAAGTGAAAACTGTAGGGACTGGGCTTGGATACAGTCACAAAGAGGATGTTTCATGTACATAGATGGCCTTAGTGACCACATGTGGTTACAGAGATAGGAAGGCTGGTAGTGATGGCAGGAGGTAGAGTTATGGAGCAGTGTCATGATGGGAGAAGGTCACAGCGATAGAGGAGATTGCAGACATTGGGAGGGTTATTGTGGCTTCAGGACACTGTACACAGGGAGGGCTGCCGGGATAGGAGCAGGTTACACACGCAGGAAAGGCTGGAGGGACTGGAGGAGTTTATACAGATAGGGAGATCTGTAAGGATGGTGGATAATTAGAGGTCCTGTGGTGGTGTAGGATGGGAGGCAGGATTGTTATAGGGATTGAAGGTTACAGTGATATCATGTGCTCTAGGAGCTGGAGGAGAGTACACAAATGGTCGAGGCTGGAGGATGTTACAGAGACAGGGTAGGCTGGAGGTATTGTGCAAGATGACAGAAAGAGAGATTATTGTAATGACGGGAGGAGGAGATTCCTGAGACTTGGCATGTCATCCAGTCTGGAAAATTTTACAGTCACCGGGAGATAGTCAGCATTGAAGTAGGTTTTAAGTTTGCAGAGGGATTGTAGGGAGGGGGTGAGGTTACAGAGATAGGAACTCTGTTCTCAGAGTTAGAAACATTCAAGGCATTAGCTCAGATGAGTTGGGCTGAAGGGTCTGTTTCATTGCTGTATGAATCTATGATGCAACAATAGAAAATGTTGGAGTGTAGAGAACAAAAAGATCCCAGGCTTCAATCGGAAATTATCGTGTTCGGCCTGCTTTCCCCTCCATTGTCCTGATGCTCACTAAGACAGCATTGGCCTGGATTGATAACTGTGACACACCTGATGCTGTCTCAGGCAGACTCAGTACAGCAGAGCTGAAAGTAATCCTCTCACAAAGGGTGGGGATTGAGCCTGGGAGCTTTATGCTCTGTGTTCACCCTTCAGCACTGTATCTACGTCTTGTCTTGAGGGCCGACGTTTCGAGCTATTTAAATGCTCTCTGCTCTGTTTCCTGTGAATGATCTTACATCACTGCAGGATTTATTGAGAATTACAGATCTCTCTGCCCTTTGTCTCTCTGGCTGACCAACCATCTTCAATGTGGTGATTGATGAGACACCCAGCAGCTGGGAAGTCTATTGAGTCAGGAACTTCCTGAGTACCTACAGGAAACAGAGAAATAGACAGAATGGGAAACTAAACTGATGCAGTGAGGGTTACACAGGGAGAATGGTACTGAGTGCCACAGAGATCTGGAAAATCCCAGTTTCCACCCCTGGCCTGTGCTGCTGCGTCTCTCTGGAGTGGAGAATTCTGTTGGCTCAGGATCTGGCGTAGCTGCAAGAGTGAGAGACATTGACAGAGGCAGAAATTAGACCCACACAGTGAGGGATACCAAATGGAGAGATACTGAGTGATATCACCAGAGTGCAAGAATGATTTCAGGATCAAGCAATGGGCATGATGAAAGGTTTTCGATTCATGATGCAGTAGGATCAGTACGATGCGACGATTGAGCTACGAGTGGGAGAGGTGATGGCCTTGTGTTATTCTCACCAGACTGTTCATTCAGAATTTAATGCCGGTGTCAGCTATAACGATCTAACTTCTTAATATCATTGAAGGAAGGAAATCGACAGCAGGTCTGGCCGACATGTGACTCCAGACACAGAGCTAGGAGGTTGACTCTCAACTGTCCCCTGAAATGATCCAGCAAGCCACTCAGCTCAAGGGAAGCTGGGGGTGGGAAATACACGCTGGCCAGCCATAGAGAGCAACATCGCACGAGTGAATTAAAAACAACGCTGCTGGGAGCAGTTCCCTGGCCAATCATGTTGATAGGTTTATGGACAGGGCTTTAAACTGACATGAAGGATGCAGGGACAGGGTTCAGGTGGAAGGAGCTTCCAAATCCAAATAGAAAAGGTGTGACAGGAAATTATGGGAAAAAGTCAATACCAATGTTCTTTCTTTGGAATGGACAAAGTATCTCCAATAAGGTAGATGGACTTGTGATACAGAGATAAATAAGATTTGGTCACCAAAATATTTGGAGAAACAAAAGGTGGAATATAAATATTCAATTCCGCACATCCTTGAGAGGTCTCAGGCAGAATGAGAGTGCAGGATGGGTAACCCTGACAGTAATGGGTAACAAAGGCATTACAGAGAAAGCATTTGGTCTCAGATTATGCAGCTGAATCAGGCTGAATGCAAATTCTGGGCAACACGTGTCAAAAACACAAGGAGGAGAATGTTTTTTAGGATGCCTGAGAGAATTGCATTGCTCAACACTGTTACACATTCCAATGAATTCCAATGTCATGCAAAGACACTGTGATACTTGTGGGAGACTTCAATCATTGGAATGTTTTTGTCAGTGTTTCTTTGAATAACATATTGTGCAAATGGCCAGGGACATGACTATCTCAGATCGACCGTTGTGTGAGGATGCTGAGTAAAGGAGTATCATCACAATGCGATATCCTCTGGAAAATTGTAGTGTAGTGGAATTCAGCGAGAT